>NW_027310197.1:75000-159572 GCF_047496795.1 Chiloscyllium punctatum | reverse complement strand
CTCTCTGTATTACCCCCCTCTCTCTGTGATATTATACTATATCACTCTCTCTGTATTACCCCCCCTCTCCTGTGATATTATACTATATCACTCTCTCTGTATTACCCCCCTCTCTCTGTGATATTATACTATATCACTCTCTCTGTATTACCCCCCCTCTCCCAGTGATATTATACTATATCACTCTCTCTGTATTACCCCCTCCTCTCTCCTGTGATATTATACTATATCACTCTCTCTGTATTACCCCCCTCTCTCTGTGATATTATACAATATCACTCTCCCCTGTAATTACCCCCCTCTCCCTGTGATATTATACTATATCACTCTCTCTGTATTAGGCCCCTCTCTCTGTGATATTATACTATATCACTGTCTGTATTACCCCCCTCTCCCTGTGATATTATACTACATCACTCTCTCTGTATTACCCCCCTCTCTCTGTGATATTATACTATATCACTCTCTCTGTATTACCCCCCTCTCCCTGTGATATTATACTATATCACTCTCTCTGTATTACCCCCCTCTCCCTGTGATATTATACTATATCACTCTCTCTGTATTACCCCCCTCTCCCTGTGATATTATACTATATCACTCTCTCTGTATTACCCCCCTCTCCCTGTGATATTATACTATATCATTCTCTCTGTATTACCCCCCTCTCTCTGTGATATTATACTATATCACTCTCTCTGTATTACCCCCCTCTCCCTGTGATATTATACTATATCACTCTCTCTGTATTACCCCCTCTCCCTGTGATATTATACTATATCACTCTCCCTGTATTACCCCCCTCTCCCTGTGATATTATACTATATCACTCTCTCTGTATTACCCCCCTCTCTCTGTGATATTATACTATATCACTCTCCCGTGATTACCCCCCTCTCCTGTGATATTATACTATATCACTCTCTCTGTATTACCCCCCTCTCTGTGATATTATACTATATCACTCTCTGTATTACCCCCCTCTCCCTGTGATATTATACTATATCACTCTCTCTGTATTACCCCCCTCTCTCTGTGATATTATACTATATCACTCTCTCTGTAATCCCCCCCTCTCCCTGTGATATTATACTATATCACTCTCTCTGTATTACCCCCTCTCTGTGTGATATTATACTATATCACTCTCTCTGTATTATCCCCCTCTCCCTGTGATATTATACTATATCACTCTCTCTGTATTACCCCCCTCTCCCTGTAATATTATACTATATCACTCTCTCTGTATTACCCCCCTCTCTCTGTGATATTATACTATATCACTCTCCCTGTATCACCCCCCTCTCCCTGTGATATTATACTATATCACTCTCTCTGTATTACCCCCCGCTCTCTGTGATATTATACTATATCACTCTCTCTGTATTACCCCCCTCTCCCTGTGATATTCTACTATATCACTCTGTATTACCCCCCTCTCTCTGTGATATTATACTATATCACTGTCTCTGTATTACCCCCCTCTCCCTGTGATATTATACTATATCACTCTCTCTGTATTACACCCCTCTCTCTGTGATATTATACTATATCACTCTCTCTGTATTACCCCCCTCTCTCTGTATTACCCCCCGCTCTCTGTGATATTATACTATATCACTCTCTCTGTATTACCCCCCTCTCCCTGTGATATTATACTATATCACTCTCTCTGTATTACCCCCCTCTCTCTGTATTACACCCCTCTCCCGGTGATATTATACTATATCACTCTCTCTGTATTACCCCCCTCTCCCTGTGATATTATACTATATCACTCTCTCTGTATTACCCCCCTCTCCCTGTATTACCCCCCTCTCCCTGTATTACCCCCCTCTCCCTGTGATATTATACTATATCACTCTCCCTGTATTACCCCCCTCTCCCTGTGATATTATACTATATCACTCTCTCTGTATTATCCCCCTCTCCCTGTGATATTATACTATATCACTCTCTCTGTATTACCCCCCTCTCCCTGTGATATTATACTATATCACTCTCTCTGTATTACCCCCCTCTCCCTGTGATATTATACTATATCACTCTCTCTGTATTACCCCCCTCTCTCTGTGATATTATACTATATCACTCTCTCTGTATTACCCCCCTCCCCCTGTGATATTATACTATATCACTCTCTCTGTATTACCCCCCTCTCCCTGCGATATTATACTATATCACTCTCTCTGTATTACCCCTCTCTCCCTGTGATATTATACTATATCACTCTCTCTGTATTACCCCCCTCTCCGTGATATTATACTATATCACTGTCTCTGTATTACCCCCCTCTCCCTGTGATATTATACTATATCACTCTCTCTGTATTACCCCCCTCTCCCTGTGATATTATACTATATCACTCTCTCTGTATTACCCCCCTCTCTCTGTGATATTATACTATATCACTCTCTCTGTATTACCCCCCCTCTCCCTGTGATATTATACTATATCACTCTCCCTGTATTACCCCCCTCTCCCTGTGATATTATACTATATCACTCTCTCTGTATTACCACCCTCTCTCTGTGATATTATACTATATCACTCTCCCTGTATTACCCCCCCTCTCCCTGTGATATTATACTATATCACTCTCTCTGTATTACCCCCCTCTCTCTGTGATATTATACTATATCACTCTCTCTGTATTACCCCCCTCTCCCTGTGATATTATACTATATCACTCTCTCTGTATTACCCCCCTCTCTCTGTGATATTATACTATATCACTCTCCCTGTATTACCCCCCTCTCTCTGTCTCTGTATTACCCCCCTCTCTCTGTGATATTATACTATATCACTCTCTCTGTATTACCCCCCTCTCCCTGTGATATTATACTATATCACTCTCTCTGTATTACCCCCCTCTCCGTGATATTATACTATATCACTCTCTCTGTATTACCCCCCTCTCCCTGTGATATTATACTATATCACTCTCTCTGTATTACCCCCCTCTCTCTGTGATATTATACTATATCACTCTCTCTGTATTACCCCCCCTCTCCCTGTGATATTATACTATATCACTCTCTCTGTATTACCCCCCTCTCCCTGTGATATTATACTATATCACTCTCTCTGTATTACCCCCCTCTCCCTGTGATATTATACTATATCACTCTCTCTGTATTACCCCCCTCTCCCTGTGATATTATACTATATCACTCTCTCTGTATTACCCCCCTCTCCCTGTGATATTATACTATATCACTCTCTCTGTATTACCCCCCTCTCCCTGTGATATTATACTATATCACTCTCTCTGTATTACCCCCCTCTCCCTGTGATATTATACTATATCACTCTCTCTGTATTACCCTCCTCTCTCTGTATTACCCCCCTCTCTCTGTGATATTATACTATATCACTCTCTCTGTATTACCCCCCTCTCTCTGTGATATTATACTATATCACTCTCTCTGTATTACCCCCCTCTCCCTGTGATATTATACTATATCACTCTCTCTGTATTACCCTCCTCTCTCTGTATTACCCCCCTCTCTCTGTGATATTATACTATATCACTCTCTCTGTATTACCCCCCTCTCTCTGTGATATTATACTATATCACTCTCTCTGTATTACCCTCCTCTCTCTGTATTACCCCCCTCTCTCTGTGATATTATACTATATCACTCTCTCTGTATTACCCCCCTCTCCCTGTGATATTATACTATATCACTCTCTCTGTATTACCCTCCTCTCTCTGTATTACCCCCCTCTCTGTGATATTATACTATATCACTCTCTCTGTATTACCCTCCTCTCTCTGTATTACCCCCCTCTCTCTGTGATATTATACTATATCACTCTCTCTGTAATACCCCCCTCTCTCTGTGATATTATACTTTATCACTCTGTCTGTATTACCCCCCTCTCCCTGTGATATTATACTATATCACTCTCTCTGTATTACCCCCCTCTCTCTGTGATATTATACTATATCACTCTCTCTGTATTACACCCCTCTCCCTGTGATATTATACTATATCACTCTCTCTGTATTACCCCCCTCTCCCTGTGATATTATACTATATCACTCTCTCTGTATTACCCTCCTCTCTCTGTATTACCCCCCTCTCTGTGATATTATACTATATCACTCTCTCTGTATTACCCTCCTCTCTCTGTATTACCCCCCTCTCTCTGTGATATTATACTATATCACTCTCTCTGTATTACCCCCCTCTCCCTGTGATATTATACTATATCACTCTCTCTGTATTACCCTCCTCTCTCTGTATTACCCCCCTCTCTGTGATATTATACTATATCACTCTCTCTGTATTACCCTCCTCTCTCTGTATTACCCCCCTCTCTCTGTGATATTATACTATATCACTCTCTCTGTATTACCCCCCTCTCCCTGTGATATTATACTATATCACTCTCTCTGTATTACCCCCCTCTCTGTAATATTATACTATATCACTCTCTCTGTATTACCCCCCTCTCCCTGTGATATTATACTATATCACTCTCTGTATTACCCCCCACTCCCTGTGATATTATACTATATCACTCTCTGTATTACCCCCCTCTCCCTGTGATATTATACTATATCACTCTCTCTGTATTACACCCCTCTCCCTGTGATATTATACTATATCACTCTCTCTGTATTACCCCCCTCTCCCTGTGATATTATACTATATCACTCTCTCTGTATTACCCCCCTCTCCCTGTGATATTATACTATATCACTCTCTGTATTACCCCCCTCTCCCTGTGATATTATACTATATCACTCTCTGTATTATCCCCCTCTCTCTGTGATATTATACTATATCACTCTCTCTGTATTACCCCCCTCTCTCTGTGATATTATACTATATCACTCTCCCTGTATTACCCCCCTCTCCCTGTGATATTCTACTATATCACTCTCTCTGTATTACCCCCCTCTCCCTGTGATATTATACTATATCACTCTCTGTATTACCCCCCTCTCTCTGTGATATTATACTATATCACTCTCTCTGTATTACCCCCCTCTCCCTGTGATATTATACTATATCACTCTCCCTGTATTACCCCCCTCTCCCTGTGATATTATACTATATCACTCTCTCTGTATTACCCCCCTCTCTCTGTGATATTATACTATATCACTCTCTCTGTATTACCCCCCTCTCCCTGTGATATTATACTATATCACTCTCTCTGTATTACCCCCCTCTCCCTGTGATATTATACTATATCACTCTCTCTGTATTACCTCCCTCTCCCTGTGATATTATACTATATCACTCTCTCTGTATTACCCCCCTCTCCCTGTGATATTATACTATATCACTCTCTCTGTATTACCCCCCTCTCTCTGTATTACCCCCCTCTCTCTGTGATATTATACTATATCACTCTCTCTGTATTACCCCCCTCTCCCTGTGATATTATACTATATCACTCTCTCTGTATTACCCCCCTCTCCCTGTGATATTATACTATATCACTCTCTCTGTATTACCCCCCTCTCCCAGTGATATTATACTATATCACTCTCTCTGTATTACCCCCCTCTCCCAGTGATATTATACTATATCACTCTCCCTGTATTACCCCCCTCTCTCTGTGATATTATACTATATCACTCTCTCTGTATTACCCCCTCTCTCTGTGATATTATACTATATCACTCTCTCTGTATTACCCCCCTCTCCCTGTGATATTATACTATATCACTCTCTCTGTATTACCCCCCTCTCTCTGTGATATTATACTATATCACTCTCTCTGTATTACCCCCCTCTCTCTGTGATATTATACTATATCACTCTCTCTGTATTACCCCCCTCTCTCTGTGATATTATACTATATCACTCTCTCTGTATTACCCCCCTCTCTCTGTGATATTATACTATATCACTCTCTCTGTATTACCCCCTTCTCCCTGTGATATTATACTATATCACTCTCTCTGTATTACCCCCCTCTCCCTGTGATATTATACTATATCACTCTCTCTGTATTACCCCCCTCTCTGTGATATTATACAATATCACTCTCTCTGTATTACCCCCCTCTCTCTGTGATATTATACTATATCACTCTCCCTGTATTACCCCCCTCTCCCTGTGATATTATACCATATCACTCTCTCTGTATTACCCCCCTCTCTCTGTGATATTATACTATATCACTCTCTCTGTATTACCCCCCTCTCCCTGTGATATTATACTATATCACTCTCTCTGTATTACCCCCCTCTCTCTGTGATATTATACTATATCACTGTCTGTATTACCCCCCTCTCCCTGTGATATTATACTATATCACTCTCTCTGTATTACCCCCCTCTCTCTGTATTACCCCCCTCTCTCTGTGATATTATACTATATCACTCTCTCTGTATTACCCCCCTCTCTCTGTGATATTATACTATATCACTCTCTCTGTATTACCCCCCTCTCCCTGTGATATTATACTATATCACTCTCTCTGTATTACCCCCCTCTCCCTGTGATATTATACTATATCACTCTCTCTGTATTACCCCCCTCTCTCTGTGATATTATACTATATCACTCTCTCTGTATTACCCCCCTCTCCCTGTGATATTATACTATATCACTGTCTCTGTATTACCCCCCTCTCCCTGTGATATTATACTATATCACTCTCTCTGTATTACCCCCCTCTCCCTGTGATATTATACTATATCACTCTCTCTGTATTACCCCCCTCTCCCTGTGATATTATACTATATCACTCTCTCTGTATTACCCCCCTCTCCCTGTGATATTATACTATATCACTCTCTGTATTACCCCCTTCTCCCTGTGATATTATACTATATCACTCTCTCTGTATTACCCCCCTCTCCGTGATATTATACTATATCACTCTCTCTGTATTACCCCCCTCTCCCTGTGATATTATACTATATCACTCTCTCTGTATTACCCCCCTCTCCCTGTGATATTATACTATATCACTCTCTCTGTATTACCCCCCTCTCCCTGTGATATTATACTCTATCACTCTCTCTGTATTACCCCCCTCTCCGTGTGATATTATACTATATCACTCTCTCTGTATTACCCCCCTCTCTCTGTGATATTATACTATATCACTCTCTCTGTATTACCCCCCTCTCTCTGTGATATTATACTATATCACTCTCTCTGTATTACCCCCCTCTCCCTGTGATATTATACTATATCACTCTCTCTGTATTACCCCCCTCTCCCTGTGATATTATACTATATCACTCTCTGTATTACCCCCCTCTCTCTGTGATATTATACTATATCACTCTCTCACACTCTGTATTACCCCCCTCTCCCTGTGATATTATACTATATCACTCTCTCTGTATTACCCCCCTCTCCCTGTGATATTATACTATATCACTCTCTCTGTATTACCCCCCTCTCTCTGTGATATTATACTATATCACTCTCTCTGTATTACCCCCCTCTCCCTGTGATATTATACTATATCACTCTCTCTGTATTACCCCCCTCTCCCTGTGATATTATACTATATCACTCTCTCTGTATTACCCCCCTCTCCCTGTGATATTATACTATATCACTCTCTCTGTATTACCCCCCTCTCTCTGTGATATTATACTATATCACTCTCTCTGTATTACCCCCCTCTCTCTGTGATATTATACTATATCACTCTCTCTGTATTACCCCCCTCTCCCTGTGATATTATACTATATCACTCTCTCTGTATTACCCCCCTCTCCCTGTGATATTATACTATATCACTCTCTCTGTATTACCCCCCTCTCCCTGTGATATTATACTATATCACTCTCTCTGTATTACCCCCCTCTCCCTGTGATATTATACTATATCACTCTCTCTGTATTACCCCCCTCTCCCTGTGATATTATACTATATCACTCTCTCTGTATTACCCCCCTCTCCCTGTGATATTATACTATATCACTCTCTCTGTATTACCCCCCTCTCCCTGTGATATTATACTATATCACTCTCCCTGTATTACCCCCCTCTCCCTGTGATATTATACTATATCACTCTCTCTGTATTACCCCCCTCTCCCTGTGATATTATACTATATCACTGTCTCTGTATTACCCCCCTCTCCCTGTGATATTATACTATATCACTCTCTCTGTATTACCCCCCTCTCTCTGTGATATTATACTATATCACTCTCTCTGTATTACCCCCCTCTCCCTGTGATATTATACTATATCACTCTCTCTGTATTACCCCCCTCTCCCTGTGATATTATACTATATCACTCTCTCTGTATTACCCCCCTCTCCCTGTGATATTATACTATATCACTCTCCCTGTATTACCCCCCTCTCCCTGTGATATTATACTATATCACTCTCTCTGTATTACCCCCCTCTCTCTGTGATATTATACTATATCACTCTCTCTGTATTACCCCCCTCTCCCTGTGATATTATACTATATCACTCTCTCTGTATTACCCCCCTCTCCCTGTGATATTATACTATATCACTCTCTCTGTATTACCCCCCTCTCCCTGTGATATTATACTATATCACTCTCCCTGTATTACCCCCCTCTCCCTGTGATATTATACTATATCACTCTCTCTGTATTACCCCCCTCTCCCTGTGATATTATACTATATCACTCTCTCTGTATTACCCCCCTCTCCCTGTGATATTATACTATATCACTCTCTCTGTATTACCCCCCTCTCCCTGTGATATTATACTATATCACTCTCTCTGTATTACCCCCCTCTCCCTGTGATATTATACTATATCACTCTCTCTGTATTACCCCCCTCTCCCTGTGATATTATACTATATCACTCTCTCTGTATTACCCCCCTCTCCCTGTGATATTATACTATATCACTCTCCTCTGTATTACCCCCCTCTCCCTGTGATATTATACTATATCACTCTCTCTGTATTACCCCCCTCTCTCTGTGATATTATACTATATCACTCTCTCTGTATTACCCCCCTCTCCCTGTGATATTATACTATATCACTCTCTCTGTATTACCCCCCTCTCCCTGTGATATTATACTATATCACTCTCTCTGTATTACCACCCTCTCTCTGTGATATTATACTATATCACTCTCTCTGTATTACCCCCCTCTCCCTGTGATATTATACTATATCACTCTCTCTGTATTACCCCCCTCTCCCTGTGATATTATACTATATCACTCTCCCTGTATTACCCCCCTCTCCCTGTGATATTATACTATATCACTCTCTCTGTATTACCCCCCTCTCCCTGTGATATTATACTATATCACTCTCTCTGTATTACCCCCCTCTCCCTGTGATATTATACTATATCACTCTCCCTGTATTACCCCCCTCTCCCTGTGATATTATACTATATCACTCTCTCTGTATTACCCCCCTCTCCCTGTGATATTATACTATATCACTCTCTCTGTATTACCCCCCTCTCCCTGTGATATTATACTATATCACTCTCCCTGTATTACCCCCCTCTCCCTGTGATATTATACTATATCACTCTCTCTGTATTACCCCCCTCTCCCTGTGATATTATACTATATCACTCTCTCTGTATTACCCCCCTCTCCCTGTGATATTATACTATATCACTCTCCCTGTATTACCCCCCTCTCCCTGTGATATTATACTATATCACTCTCTCTGTATTACCCCCCTCTCCCTGTGATATTATACTATATCACTCTCTCTGTATTACCCCCCTCTCCCTGTGATATTATACTATATCACTCTCTCTGTATTACCCCCCTCTCCCTGTGATATTATACTATATCACTCTCTCTGTATTACCCCCCTCTCTCTGTGATATTATACTATATCACCCTCTCTGTATTACCCCCCTCTCCCTGTGATATTATACTATATCACTCTCTCTGTATTACCCCCCTCTCCCTGTGATATTATACTATATCACTCTCTCTGTATTACCCCCCTCTCCCTGTGATATTATACTATATCACTCTCCCTGTATTACCCCCCTCTCCCTGTGATATTATACTATATCACTCTCTCTGTATTACCCCCCTCTCCCTGTGATATTATACTATATCACTCTCTCTGTATTACCCCCCTCTCCCTGTGATATTATACTATATCACTCTCTCTGTATTACCCCCCTCTCCCTGTGATATTATACTATATCACTCTCTCTGTATTACCCCCCTCTCCCTGTGATATTATACTATATCACTCTCTCTGTATTACCCCCCTCTCTCTGTGATATTATACTATATCACCCTCTCTGTATTACCCCCCTCTCTCTGTGATATTATACTATATCACTCTCCCTGTATTACCCCCCTCTCCCTGTATTACCCCCCTCTCCCTGTGATATTATACTATATCACTCTCTCTGTATTACCCCCCCTCTCCCTGTGATATTATACTATATCACTCTCTCTGTATTACCCCCCCTCTCCCTGTGATATTATACTATATCACTCTCTCTGTATTACCCCCCTCTCCCTGTGATATTATACTATATCACTCTCTCTGTATTACCCCCCCTCTCCCTGTGATATTATACTATATCACTCTCTCTGTATTACCCCCCTCTCCCTGTGATATTATACTATATCACTCTCTCTGTATTACCCCCCTCTCCCTGTGATATTATACTATATCACTCTCTCTGTATTACCCCCCTCTCCCTGTGATATTATACTATATCACTCTCTCTGTATTACCCCCCCTCTCCCTGTGATATTATACTATATCACTCTCTCTGTATTACCCCCCCTCTCCCTGTGATATTATACTATATCACTCTCTCTGTATTACCCCCCTCTCCCTGTGATATTATACTATATCACTCTCTCTGTATTACCCCCCCTCTCCCTGTGATATTATACTATATCACTCTCTCTGTATTACCCCCCTCTCCCTGTGATATTATACTATATCACTCTCTCTGTATTACCCCCCTCTCCCTGTGATATTATACTATATCACTCTCCCTGTATTACCCCCCTCTCCCTGTGATATTATACTATATCACTCTCTCTGTATTACCCCCCTCTCTCTGTGATATTATACTATATCACTCTCTCTGTATTACCCCCCTCTCCCTGTGATATTATACTATATCACTCTCTCTGTATTACCCCCCTCTCTCTGTGATATTATACTATATCACTCTCTCTGTATTACCCCCCTCTCCCTGTGATATTATACTATATCACTCTCCCTGTATTACCCCCCTCTCCCTGTGATATTATACTATATCACTCTCCCTGTATTACCCCCCTCTCCCTGTGATATTATACTATATCACTCTCTCTGTATTACCCCCCTCTCCCTGTGATATTATACTATATCACTCTCCCTGTATTACCCCCCTCTCCCTGTGATATTATACTATATCACTCTCTCTGTATTACCCCCCTCTCCCTGTGATATTATACTATATCACTCTCCCTGTATTACCCCCCTCTCCCTGTGATATTATACTATATCACTCTCTCTGTATTACCCCCCTCTCTGTGATATTATACTATATCACTCTCTCTGTATTACCCCCCTCTCCCTGTGATATTATACTATATCACTCTCTCTGTATTACCCCCCTCTCCCTGTGATATTATACTATATCACTCTCTCTGTATTACCCCCCTCTCTCTGTGATATTATACTATATCACTCTCTCTGTATTACCCCCCTCTCCCTGTGATATTATACTATATCACTCTCTCTGTATTACCCCCCTCTCCCTGTGATATTATACTATATCACTCTCTCTGTATTACCCCCCTCTCTCTGTGATATTATACTATATCACTCTCTCTGTATTACCCCCCTCTCCCTGTGATATTATACTATATCACTCTCTCTGTATTACCCCCCTCTCTCTGTGATATTATACTATATCACTCTCTCTGTATTACCCCCCTCTCCCAGTGATATTATACTATATCACTCTCTCTGTATTACCCCCCTCTCCCTGTGATATTATACTATATCACTCTCTCTGTATTACCCCCCTCTCCCTGTGATATTATACTATATCACTCTCTCTGTATTACCCCCCTCTCCCTGTGATATTATACTATATCACTCTCTCTGTATTACCCCCCTCTCCCTGTGATATTATACTATATCACTCTCTCTGTATTACCCCCTTCTCCCTGTGATATTATACTATATCACTCTCTCTGTATTACCCCCCTCTCCCTGTGATATTATACTATATCACTCTCTCTGTATTACCCCCCTCTCCCTGTGATATTATACTATATCACTCTCTGTATTACCCCCCTCTCCCTGTGATATTATACTATATCACTCTCCCTCTATTACCCCCCTCTCCCTCTATTACCCCCCTCTCCCTCTATTACCCCCCTCTCTATGACGGTTATATATAATATTATATCCCTCTCTCTCTCCGTCTCTGTCTCTGTCTCCGGCGGCGGCGGCTCCTTTATTTACAAACGGAACCTGCTCTCGGCGGGAACATGGCGGCTGACCCTGACCCCGCCCTGACCCCTGACCCCTCACCCCCCCTCCCCCGGGGGCGGGGCGGAGCAGACTCAACCAACTCCTCACCCTCCTCCAGGAGAGGGGGGGGGTGTTTGTGTACAGCTCGGTCTGAGAATATCCCACTCCACACTGGCCGGAACACACGGTGACACAGAGAGAGAGAGAGGGAGATAAGCTCTGCTCTACTCTCGCCCCCAACTCTCCGTTTACTTTCAATCCTCCGAACGCTGCTGTCTTCCCCAACCCCCCCCCTCCCCCCTTTGAGAAGATGGAGAGTGGACCCGTCCGCGGGATGGTCCATCCCCCAGGCGGAGGGGAGGATCGTCAGGATCACCAAATTCATCCAACCAACCCCCCACCCCCACCCCCACCCCCACCCCCAACCTCACTGTCTCCCTCCCTCAGTTATCTCGGATTTACACCTTCAGATACTACAACCCTGTCTCCATCTGTCACATTGTCACCTGCTGCCACACCGTCCCCCCCCCCCAGCCCAGCAGGATGGACCCGCCCAGCCCCGCCCAATTCCAGCCGGGACGAGGACGAGACCATTCCCCAAAGGAAGACGGGGGGGGGGGGGGGAGGAGGAGGGAGACGGAGGGAGGGGGGGGACGATCCCCGCCACCCTTGGGACGGAGCGACGGCTGAGGCCCGGGCGGGTTTGGAAATTACCATCTCGATCGGCTTGGTAGTTGAATACGTCGCGGCGGGGAGGACGCACGTTCACGGAACCACCCCCCCCCCCTCCCCTCCGCAGAAGGGGAAGGCGGAACGCCCCTCCGACGGGAGTGAAGAGTCCCAACCGTCCCTGTTCGAATGGAGGCAGGGGCGGGGTCTGAGGGAGAGAGGGGCGTGGTCAGAGCGGCCCGGGGATTTATGGGAAGGGGCGGGGTCTGAGGGGGAATGGGGGATTAGGCCCGGGGATTTATGGGAAGGGGCGGGGTCTGAGGGAGAGAGGGGCGGGGTCAGAGGGGCCCGGGGATTTCTGGGAAGGGGCGGGGTCTGAGGGAGAGAGGCGGGATGGGGAGAGGGGCGTGGTCAGAGGGGCCCCGGAATTTCTGGGAAGGGGCGGGGTTAGAAGCAGAGGGGCGGGGTCAGAGGGACCCGGGGATTTATGGGAAGGGGCGGGGTCTCAGGGATAGGGGGGATGGGGGTGAGGGGCGGGACTGAGGGGTCCGGTGATTTATGGGAAGGGGCGTGGTCAGAAGCAGAGGGGCGGGGTCTCAGGCTGAGGGGCGGAGTGTGACGGGGAAAGGGGCGGTCTCAGTGGACTGGGGCGGGGTCTGGGTGGACTGGGGCGGGGTCTGGGTGGACTGGGGCGGGGTCTGGGTGGACTGGGGCGGGGTCTGGGTGGACTGGGGCGGGGTCTGGGTGGACTGGGGCGGGGTCTGGGTGGACTGGGGCGGGGTCTGGGTGGACTGGGGTGGGGTCTGGGTGGACTGGGGCGGAGTCTGGGTGGACTGGGGTGGGGTCTGGGGAGGAATGGGGCGGGGTCTGGGTGGACTAGGGCGGAGTCTGGGTCGACTGGGGCGGGGTCTGGGTGGTCGGGGGCGGAGTCTGGGTTGAACTGGGGCGGGGTCTGGGTTGAACTGGGGCGGGGTCTGGGTTGAACTGGGGTGGGGTCTGGGTGGATGGGGCAGGGTCTGGGTGGACTGGGGCGGGGTCTGGGTTGAACTGGGGTGGGGTCTGGGTGGATGGGGCAGGGTCTGGGTGGACTGGGGCGGGGTCTGGGTGGACTGGGGCGGGGTCTGGGTGGACTGGGGTGGGGTCTGGGTGGACTGGGGCGGGGTCTGGGTGGACTGGGGCGGGGTCTGGGTGGACTGGGGCGGGGTCTGGGTTGAACTGGGGCGGGGTCTGGGTGGATGGGGCAGGGTCTGGGTGGACTGGGGCGGGGTCTGGGTGGACTGGGGCGGGGTCTGGGTGGATGGGGCGGGGTCTGGGTGGACTGGGGTGGGGTCTGGGTGGACTGGGGCGGGGTCTGGGTGGATGGGGCAGGGTCTGGGTTGAACTGGGGCGGGGTCTGGGTGGACTGGGGCGGGGTCTGGGTGGATGGGGCAGGGTCTGGGTTGAACTGGGGCGGGGTCTGGGTGGATGGGGCAGGGTCTGGGTGGACTGGGGCGGGGTCTGGGTGGATGGGGCAGGGTCTGGGTGGACTGGGGCGGGGTCTGGGTGGACTGGGGCGGGGTCTGGGTGGACTGGGGCGGGGTCTGGGTGGACTAGGGCGGAGTCTGGGTGGACTGGGGCGGAGTCTGGGTGGACTGGGGCGGGGTCTGGGTGGATGGGGCAGGGTCTGGGTGGACTGGGGCGGGGTCTGGGTGGACTGGGGCGGGGTCTGGGTGGACTGGGGCGGGGTCTGGGTGGACTGGGGCGGAGTCTGGGTGGACTGGGGCGGAGTCTGGGTGGACTGGGGCGGGGTCTGGGTGGATGGGGCAGGGTCTGGGTGGATGGGGCAGGGTCTGGGTGGACTGGGGCGGAGTCTGGGTTGAACTGGGGCGGGGTCTGGGTTAGACTTGGGCGGGGTCTGGGGTGGACTGGGGCGGAGTCTGGGTTGAACTGGGGCGGGGTCTGGGTTAGACTTGGGCGGGGTCTGGGTGGAACAGGGCGGGGTCTGGGTGGATGGGGCGCGGTCTGGGTGGACTGGGGCGGGGTCTGGGTGGACTGGGGCGGGGTCTGGGTGGACTGGGGCGGGGTCTGGGTGGACTGGGGCGGGGTCTGGGTGGAACAGGGCGGGGTCTGGGTGGAACAGGGCGGGGTCTGGGGAGGAATGGGATCTTGCTGAAGGGAGGGCTCGTCTCGCGGGAGATGGTCAACTCTGCCTGAAATGTTAACTCTGATTTCACAGAAATCCACCCCCCCCCCCCCCCCCCGTGGGGAGGAAAGAGGCCATTCGGCCCATCAAGCCCAGGACAACACTCCAAAGACTGTCCTACTCTGTGGGAAATAAGAAATGTAGTTTTCTGCAGGCGAGCAGGGTGCCCGGACTTGCAAGTTTGTAATAAATTGTCCTTGTTCAAAGTTTGTGTGAAGATTTGTAGCTCGGGTGCTTGTTGTGGTTGTGTTCGCCGAGCTGGGAATATGTGTTGCAGACGTTTCGTCCCCTGTCTAGGTGACATCCTCAGTGCTGGGGAACCTCCTGTGAAGCACCTTCTGTGATCTTTCCTCCTCCATTTGTAATGGTTCGTATCTGCTGCTTCCGGTTGTCAGTTCCAGCTGCCCGCTGCAGTGGTCAGTATATTGGATCCAGGTCAATGTGTTTATTGACTGAATCTGTGGATGAGTGCCATGCCTCTAGGAATTCCCTGGCTGTTCTCTGTTTGGCTTGTCCTATAATGGTAGTGTTGTCCCAGTCGAATTCATGTTGCTTGTCATCTGGGTGTGTGGCTACTAAGGATAGCTGGTCGTGTCGTTTTGTGGCTAGTTGGTGTTCGTGTATACGGATCGTTAACTGTCTTCCTGTTTGTCCGATGTAGTGTTTTCTGCAGTCCTTGCATGGGATTTTGTACACGACATTGGTTTTGCTCATGTTGGGTATCGGGTCCTTCGTCCTGGTGAGTTGTTGTCTGAGAGTGACTGTTGGTTTGTGTGCTGTAATGAGTCCTAGTGGTCGCAGTAGTCTGGCTGTCAGTTCGGAAATGCTCTTGATGTATGGTAGTGTGGCTAGTCCTTTGGGTTGCTGCATGTCCTCGTTCCGTTGTCTTTCCCTTAGGCATCTGTTGGTGAAATTGCGGGGGTATCCGTTTTTGGCGAATACATTGTAGAGGTGTTCTTCTTCCTCTTTTTGCAGTTCTGGTGTACTGCAGTGTGTTGTGGCCCTTTTGAATTTCCAAAGAGCATTTCCTTGTTTCCATGGCTTTGTCTCCGGCTGATTTATAAGTGAGTTTTGTTTCTAACAATTTGAGGGCTCGTCCGGGATCCAAAACTCCGACCACTCGACATTCTTGGGACGATGGGGGAGGTGCACCTCGCCGATTTTGGCGATCTCCTACACCCTGTTTGCCGCTTGCAGTTTGGGCGAGTATGATCCGGACTGAGAGACCCTGGAAACAAAGAAGGGATTTGCAGTGACCATAAGAGCTGCAGGGGTTTTGCCGCGCAGGTTAGGAGCCGGCTGCAACCAGGTAACTCTGTGCACAGACCAAGGTAAGAAAAGTAACCTTTAAGTATTGCCTTGGTGGTCGGGAAACGTACGGGAAGTACGGGGGAATTGGTGAGATCTAAATTAAAGCATATGTCAATGGAAAATAGCCCGTGTCAGAAGGGCTAATAGCTGAAGGGCCGCTGAGGGTGCACTTCGTAACTAACTTCTGGCCAGACGTCTAGAAAAATAGTCAAAAAAAAGTTAGAAGACTCGTTGTGGGAACCTAAAAGTGTCTGTGAGACACTGTATATGTATGTGTGTGTGTGTGAGTGAGACAGAGAGAAGAGCTGTACAGTGAGTAGAAAGTTTAACCCTTTGTGATCCGGTAGAAAGCACATTTGTTGGCTGATGATTGAATGTTAACAGTTGAAGTCTCAAAAAGCGTATAATTGGTCAGATTAATCGGACGAGTACGGTGTCTAGTCAGGACCCTGAAGGGGGTGTGGAAGAAGGTGACACCGGACCTCGTTAAGATGAATTAAAATTGCAACAATGGGAGGCACGGGGAATTGCCTGGGTAACCATCGATCTGTAAATAGTGTTAAAGGGGAATATATTCCGCCCAACCGTCTTTGGGGAGAATGTTGGGTAATTGGGAACACCACTCCCGGACGCAGGAGAAAGATAAGGCTACAATGATAAAATATTGTTATTTCATTTGGATTAGAGAAAGTATTAAGGCGCCTGGTATGTTTTTTTGGCCCAAGTATGGGTCCGATGAGGATTGGTTGTGTCAAGAGTTTAATATATATGTCAATTGAAAAGAACCTGCAGTCAAAAAGAGTCCGATTATGCGGCTTGTTGGATAGGGAGTAAAATTATGTCCCATGAATACGGAGGATTCAGGGAAAGAAGAAAAGAAAAGAATGACAAAGGGAAGTCACAATGGGATCCCTTAATGTGTTTGCCGCCCCCATATACTACTCCTCGGAACGAGCCTACAGCTCCCGAAGTAGAACTGAGTCCAGACACAGAGAGGGGAAACGGTCTGAACTCAACGATGCAGAAACGGGGGGGAGGGGGCTCAGAATCACTCGAGTCACCACACGTAAAGGAGGGGCAGAGATAATGTAAAATTATGTCCCTTACGTGAGGTTCCGACTGGGCAAGGTCCAAGTGGATATGTAAACACTCCCTTAACTAGCAGTGAAGTTAGGGTCTTTAAAAAAGAAATGAAAAGTTTAACAGAAATTCCCAAATGTTGACCCTCATTGGGAAAATAATGACAGAGAAGATAGGGAGTCAGTGCGGGATCCCAGAAAAATGGGAATATTAGGAATTAAAGAGGCAGCACCAAGATCACAAAACTTTGTTAAGGCCTTTGAAGTACGACAAGAGAAGGACGAAACCCCTTCTGCATTTCTTAAAAGGCTCAAGGAGGCCACAAGGAAGTATTCGGGAATGGATCCCGATAATCAATAGCACAGGGACTCTTAAAGGTTCACTTTGTAACTAAATCACGGCCAGACATACAAAAGAGATTACAGAAATTCGATGGATGGAGTGAAAGACAGATGGAAGAACTGTTACATGAGACACAAAGTGTATGTGAAAAGGGAAGACGAGAAGCAGAAACGGAAAGCCACAATGATGGTAGCGGCAGTAGAAGGAATAACAAAAAGGAGAATGGGATCAAGGGATAACAGGAAGGGTAGGGGAGGATACGAAAGACAAGGGTCAGATACCCGGGAAAGGAGGCAACAGGCAGGGTGTTATCATTGCGGGAAAGTAAGGCATTTTAAACAGGAATGCCTGGAATTAGCACGAGGAAGTGAAGCCGTTTCCCTAATGACCTTAGATGAAGATTAGAGGAGTCAGAGGTTCCTTCCTCCTGAGACCCACCGGGAAACCTTGGTAAATCTAAAGGTGGGACCGAAAGGGGAGGAGACAGTATTTTTGGTAGATACGGGAGCGGCCCAGTCATCCCTAAGTTTTAGACCTACTGGTGTTAAATTAACTCACCAAAGAATCAGGGTTTTTGGAGTAAAAAATGAAGAATTTTTAGTACCCATTTTTGAGCCAACTTTAATTAAGGGAAGTAGTGAAGAAATACCAGGACAGGTCTTATATATCCCTGACCTCGGGATCAATTTACTGGGTAGAGATTTGATTATTAAATTAGGCCTAAAAGTAGATGTAGAAAATTGTAATGTGACTGTAAAAATGGCCATGTGAACACCGAGTGATGAAAAACCAATTTATCCTGATGTATGGGCAAAAGTTGGTAATCCAGGTCGGTTAAATATTGATCCAATAAGGACTACGGTGAAACAAGAAAATAAGATAGTTCGTATAAAACAATACCCTATATCCCTAAACAGCTGCAGAGGCCTCCGACCAGGTATAGATTCGTTGATAAAAACTGGCTTATTGGAACCATGCATATCACCCTTTAATACTCCGATATTGCCTGTCCAAAATCCAGACGGAACCTATCGATTGGTGCAGGATCTTAGAGCAGGAAATCAATTGGTTCAAACACGGCACCCGGTGGTACCCAATCCATATACTTTGTTAGGTAAAATACCGTGTGACCATCGCTGGTTTAGTGTGATAGATTTAAAAGATGCATTCTGGGCTTGTCCCCGAGCCACAGAAGACCGTGACATGTTTGCTTTCGAATGAGAGGATCCATACACAGGTAGAAAACAGCAGTTCCGCTGGACGGTACTTCCCCAGGGATTCACGGAATCACCTAATTTATTTGGACAAGTACTGGAGCAAGTCCTTGAACAATTTACAATGCCCAAGGGGACAATACTGTTACAATGTGTGGATGATCTCCTTGTATCTGGACTAAAGAGAAATGAGGTCAGTGAAGGCTACCAATAGACTGTTAGATTTCCCAGGGAAACAGGGTCTAAAGGTATCCAAGAATAAGTTACAATATGTAGAAAAAGAGGTAAAATACTTAGGACACCTCATCAGTGAAGGCACTAGGCGTATTACTCCCAAAAGGATTGAAGGAATAACAGAACCACCCCTACCGACCACCAAAAGAGAGTTACGGAAGTTCTTGGGGCTAGTGGGCTATTGTAGATTATGGATAGAAGCGTACGCCAAGAAAGTGAAGGGGTTATATTACAAATTGACAGAATCTGAACATGCAAAACTACAATGGACAGAAGAAGAAAAGGAGGGATTACAGGAATTAAAACCAAGTTTGATACAAGCTCCCGTGTAAGCCCTCCCTTCCCTTGAGAAACCCTTCCACCTTTTTGTGACAGTAAATAATGGAGCAGCAGTGGGAGTGCTAACCCAGAAAACAGGAGGAAAGAGACAACCCATAGCCTTCCTGTCCAAAATTTTAGACCCTGTCTTGAGAGGTTGGCCTGAGTGCATACAGGCGGTCGCGGCCACTGCCAGTCTAGTAGAGGAGAGCCGCAAACTAACCTTCGGAGGAGCGCTAGTTGTTAGCACTCCCCATCAAGTCAGAACAGTGTTAAATCAAAAGGCAGGAAGATGGTTGATGGACTCAAGAATTCTAAAATATGAAGCTATCCTTTTGGAGAGAGATGACCTGGTGTTAACAACAGACGCTTGTTTGAACTCAGCCACCTTCATGTGGAAGGGAGAACCCCTAGACACGCGAGAAGTAGAACATGACTGTTTAGATATTATCGAGTATCAGACTAGAACAAGAGCAGACTTAAAGGATATTCCCCTACATGAAGGAGGTAGGCTGTTTATAGACGGGTCGTCAAGAAGCCATAATGGATATGCAGTAGTAGACGGTAGTGAAAACCACACAGTTGAGGCTGACCGGTGACCTAATACATGGTCAGCCCAAATGTGTGAATTATATGCCTTAAACCAGGCCTTAAAGCGATTAGAAAATCGGACAATTTACACTGACACTAAGTATGCCTATAGAGTGGTCCATACCTTCGGTAAAATGTGGCAAGAACATGGTCTAATCAATAGCTGGGGAAAGGAATTAATACACAAAGAGTTGATAGGACAAATGTTGAAAAGTTTGGAATTACTCCGGGAAATAGCTATTGTCCACATACCTGGGCATCTGAAGGGGAACACTCTAGAAACAAGAGGGGAATTACCAACTGTAGAGTTCAATGATAAGTTCTTAAAGAATTATATTGTGGCGCTCGGGGGTTTTTTTTTGTCTGTCCTTAGGAAGAAGGGTCTGTGGACCCAGACACCTCCACTTGAGTTCGCCGTCCATCGAATACAGCCGGGTGAATGGGTCCTGATCAAAACCTGGAAAGATACCAAACTGCACCCAAGCTGGGAGGGACCATCCCTAACCCTCCTGACTATTGAAACAGCCATTTGAACTGCTGAAAAAGGGTGGAGTCATCACACTTGTGTTAAGGGCCTGGTGGACACTCCTTCCCCTTCTTCAGAGTGGCAAGCTCACCTCACAGACAACCCTCTGAAAATCAAGCTGGGTAAAAAAAAAGGACTGAGTTAAGAGACTATTAAGTATTGGTTAAAAAAAACTGTATCCCAAAACAGTTGTAAGTGTTCCGTGGACTCACTCCTCCCTGGCATACAACGGGTTAGGGAATAGGTAGATAGGTTTGTGAGCTGAAATGAGTGGTCAGCTTTATATTGTTATGATAATATTGGCGCTAGCTGCCAAGGTGGGTGGGAGAAATCATTTTACTGCATTATGTCGGAATTATGCTAAACTAAAAGGGCATACCGACTGTTGAGTATGTGCGGAGATCCCACCCCATGGAGAATCCGGAATTCCTCTCATGGTAATATCACGGTAATACCAATTACCAAAGAAGAAGTGTACGACATACAACAATTTGACTCGGGCTCAAATGATACAAAATGGGAATTTGAGAGGGGTAATTATAACTGCGGGATGGTTCCCTCGACCAGCCCTGAAAACCCTGAGTGCTATCGACGGCCTTAGAGTCTCCCCACCGAAAGGAGCAGTAAATACCACCTGTTTCTGTTATCAGAATGATACCACACCCTTCCGATTAGGAAAATCATCTTGTGTCTACACCAGCCAAACCACTGCCCCGACCATTCCCCAAATATTAAACAGAACATATTGGGTATGTGGCCTGAAGGCCTATCCATTTATTCCTGGGGAAAATACATTTGTGTGACCGAATGTGTAACAATACATGCATTTATGATGTTGATCAAACACTGCCTTAAAGCCAGAAAGGTTGGAGTGGCTGCTGCTACCTCACCTATATAATTCCCCATTTGAGGCTGTTAGAGAGAGCCCCAAAAATACCTCGGAATAAACAGGGAGGAAGGCGGGTAACCCGGGAAGTAACCAAAGGGGATCGCCTCCTCTGGGCTTTGATACCTATGTATGGGACCGCTCGAGCAGGAGTAGAAATACAAAAGTTGGCAGCTTCCCTGGAAGAGTTGGCCAATAATACTGCCGATGCGTTGGCCGAAACCCAATCCCAGGTAGCAACCATAACGACCGAAATGATTCCCCCTCGGCTAACGACTCCTCAGAACAGGATGGCTCTGGATTATATTCGAGCAGAGAAGGGTGGTACCTGTGCACTAACTGGAGAGGAATGTTGTACATACATACCTGCGGTCTTCTCAAACATTACTGATATCTCCAAACACGTGCGAGACAAAATCACCAAGATAAGGGAGGCCGGTAATCGGTACTGGAACGAAAAAGGATGGGAATGGGGGAATTGGGGATTGACTGGTTGGGGAAGGTGGTTAGTCAATCTAGCTATCTATGGATTATTGATATGAGTGGGTCTGGTGGTAGGGTTCGATGTCCTAAAATGGGTAATGAGCCGACTGATGACATCCCTTGGGGAAGGAACCCAAATAAATCATCAGATGCTTTTACAATCAGCAGGTGATATGCAACAACGAGAAAGTCAAAGAATGCTCCTAGAGTTCGAGGGACGAACAACACAAATGTAAAATGTAAGGTTGTGAACCTCATCGCCAAAAGGCGTAAGAGGGCAGAGAATCCGATAATGAATTAAAGGAGACTTAGTAAGTGCAGAAACGACAGATTTTTTTAAAAAAAGAAAAGGGGGAATTGTGGGACAGAAGAAATTTAGTTTTCTGCAGGTGATATAGAAATGTACTTATTGTAAGTGCTCGTGGAGTGTAATTTCTGTAGATGGGGGGGGGAGGGATGAAACATTATACAAACGGTCATGGAATTCTTGTAGCATGTAGTATACTTAAGGCTAAGACTTTAATGAATATAGGGGGCTTTTAAAGAAGTACTTTTAAAGAAACTAGTTTGAAGCTCGGGAATAATTACGGAGTGTTGTAGCTGACCACAAAAGAAAAAGTAAGGGCATTTTCACAATAAAGCTACTAGTAACACAACAAGGACAGCCTGGTACATGGATAGGGAAAGAGAAAAACAAGTGAAGTAATTATCTTAAGGTTAGTCACAAGTAAAGGCCAAATAAGGGAATGAGATGAAATAAATGATTATGATAGGGTAAGAATGGGGGAAAGGGGATGTGAGCCTGCAACACACAAACAGGATAAAAATGATCGTATAACTGATATCTTTGCGCTTTTTGCCGGGCTAGCGGGGTGTCCGGACTTGCAAGTTCGTAATAAATTGTCCTTGTTTCCATGGCTTTGTCTCCGGCTGATTTATAAGTGAGTTTTATTTCTAACACACTCCATCTGCATAACCCTGTACCCGCACATCCCTGGGCACGACGGGACAATTTCCCCACGGCCGATCCCACCCTAACCCGCACATCCCTGGGCACTACGGGACAATTTCCCCACGGCCGATCCCACCCTAACCCGCACATTCCTGGGCACTACGGGACAATTTCCCCACGGCCGATCCACCCTAACCTGTACATCCCTGGGCACTACGGGACAATTTCCCCATGGCCAACCCACCCTAACCTGCACATCCCTGGGCACTACGGGACAATTTCCCCACGGCCAATCCCACCCTAACCCGCACATCCCTGGGCACTACGGGACAATTTCCCCACGGCCAATCCCACCCTAACCCGCACATCCCTGGGCACTACGGGACAATTTCCCCACGGCCGATCCACCCTAACCTGCACATCCCTGGGCACTACGGGACAATTTCCCCACGGCCGACCCACCCTAACCCGCACATCCCTGGGCACTACGGGACAATTTCCCCACGGCCGACCCACCCTAACCCGCACATCCCTGGGCACTACGGGACAATTTCCCCACGGCCGATCCCACCCTAACCTGTACATCCCTGGGCACTACGGGACAATTTCCCCACGGCCGATCCCACCCTAACCTGTACATCTTTGTGGGAGTGTTGGAGGAAGCCCGTGCAGACATGGTGGGGAGAACGTGCAAACCCCATGCAGACAGTCACCAGAGGCTGGAATCGAACCCAGGTCTCTGGCATGTGAGGCAGAAGTGCTACTGACCACTGAGATACCTCTGAACCCCATTGATGCTGCCAGACCTGCTAATGCTTCCTGGCAATTTCTATATTCTTGTTGATAGTTTGGTGACCTCAGGGATGGTTCTCTTTGGGGAGGAGGAGACAGACAGAGAGAGAAAGAAAGAGGTTGATCCGATAAAGAGGTTTCTAAAATCCTGTACCAAGTCAACCAGGGGATGATGTTCCCCCTCCTGTGAGAAACAAGATCGAGAGGGGCATAGATTTAAAGTGACTTGCCAAAGAAACAAGGGTGATGGAAACCTTCAGACCCACTGAGTATTTTGGGCACTGTGCACGGCCTGGCACTGTGGAGGAGCAGGTTCAATCCAGAGGGCCACTGGAGGTTATTGGGATAGACGTAGTGTTCAGAGAATATAGGTAGAAGGTGGGAGACTGGTTCTGGGCAGTGGTGCTCATTGGATGGGCTGAATGGCCTACTGCCCCAATTAATGCAACCGAATTACTTCCAGGGCTTTTGGAGGTGATGTTATCGGAAGAGGTACGATCCGCGAGGGCAGGACTGGACAAATGTGGGCCCCCTCGGAACAGGGGAAGTCTGGGGAAAGGATAGTGGAGGATCAGGGGAGGCAGCCACAGGATAAAGTGTAGGATTGCAGAGGAATGGAAAGTAGCGGAAATTTAACAAAAAGAAAGACAGAAACGGAGGAGTAAGTGGGGGTGGTGAAGGAAAAGAGTTTTAATAAGAAGATTGGACTGGGGAAATGATTGGACCTGCGAGCCTTTTCCCCACAGTGTTGAAAGGATACGGTAGGAGACATAATCAATGCATTAGTGATTATCTCCCGAAATTCCACAGATTCTGGGATGATTCCTGCAGATTGAGAAGTAACAAATGCCCCTCTCCCTCACTTTTCCTGCTACAGGAAGGATGTTGTCACAAGGACGTTGCCAGGATTGGAGGGTTTGAGCCACAAGGAGAGGTTCTTTTGCCCTGGAGTGTCGGAGGCTGAGGGGTGACTTTATAGAGGGTTATAAAATCACGAGGGGGACATGGATAGGGTAAATAGACAAGGTCTTTTCCCCCCTGGGGTGGGGGAGCCCAGAACTAGAGGGTTATAAAATCACGAGGGGGACATGGATAGAGTAAATAGACAAGGTCTTTTCCCCCTGGGGTGGGGGAGCCCAGAACTAGAGGGTTATAAAATCACGAGGGGGACATGGATAGGGTAAATAGACAAGGTCTTTTCCCCCTGGGGTGGGGGAGCCCAGAACTAGAGGGTTATAAAATCACACGGGGGACATGGATAGGGTAAATAGACAAGGTCTTTTCCCCCTGGGGTGGGGGAGCCCAGAACTAGAGGGTTATAAAATCACGAGGGGGACATGGAGAGGGTAAATAGACAAGGTCTTTTCCCCCTGGGGTGGGGGAGTCCAGAACTAGAGGGTTATAAAATCACGAGGGGGACATGGATAGGG
Organism: Chiloscyllium punctatum; assembly: GCF_047496795.1. Lineage (NCBI taxonomy): Eukaryota > Metazoa > Chordata > Chondrichthyes > Orectolobiformes > Hemiscylliidae > Chiloscyllium > Chiloscyllium punctatum. The sequence goes on along the minus strand of NW_027310197.1, from coordinate 134,150 downwards.
TAAATAGACAAGGTCTTTTCCCCCTGGGGTGGGGGAGCCCAGAACTAGAGGGTTATAAAATCACGAGGGGGACATGGATAGGGTAAATAGACAAGGTCTTTTCCCCCTGGGGTAGGGGAGCCCAGAACTAGAGGGTTATAAAATCACAAGGGGGACATGGATAGGGTAAATAGACAAGGTCTTTTCCCCCTGGGGTGGGGGAGCCCAGAACTAGAGGGTTATAAAATCACGAGGGGGACATGGATAGGGTAAATAGACAAGGTCTTTTCCCCCTGGGTTGGGGGAGTCCAGAACTAGAGGGTTATAAAATCACGAGGGGGACATGGATAGGGTAAATAGACAAGGTCTTTTCCCCCTGGGGTGGGGGAGTCCAGAACTAGAGGGTTATAAAATCACGAGGGGGACATGGATAGGGTAAATAGACAAGGTCTTTTCCCCCTGGGGTGGGGGAGCCCAGAACTAGAGGGTTATAAAATCACAAGGGGGACATGGATAGGGTAAATAGACAAGGTCTTTTCCCCCTGGGGTGGGGGAGCCCAGAACTAGAGGGTTATAAAATCACAAGGGGGACATGGATAGGGTAAATAGACAAGGTCTTTTCCCCCTGGGGTGGGGGAGCCCAGAACTAGAGGGTTATAAAATCACAAGGGGGACATGGATAGGGTAAATAGACAAGGTCTTTTCCCCCTGGGGTGGGGGAGCCCAGAACTAGAGGGTTATAAAATCACGAGGGGGACATGGATAGGGTAAATAGACAAGGTCTTTTCCCCCCTGGGGTGGGGGAGCCCAGAACTAGAGGGTTATAAAATCACGAGGGGGACATGGATAGGGTAAATAGACAAGGTCTTTTCCCCCTGGGGTGGGGGAGCCCAGAACTAGAGGGTTATAAAATCACGAGGGGGACATGGATAGGGTAAATAGACAAGGTCTTTTCCCCCTGGGGTGGGGGAGCCCAGAATTAGAGGGTTATAAAATCACGAGGGGGACATGGATAGGGTAAATAGACAAGGTCTTTTCCCCCTGGGGTGGGGGAGCCCAGAACTAGAGGGTTATAAAATCACGAGGGGGACATGGATAGGGTAAATAGACAAGGTCTTTTCCCCCTGGGGTGGGGGAGCCCAGAACTAGAGGGTTATAAAATCACAAGGGGGACATGGATAGGGTAAATAGACAAGGTCTTTTCCCCCTGGGGTGGGGGAGCCCAGAACTAGAGGGTTATAAAATCACGAGGGGGACATGGATAGGGTAAATAGACAAGGTCTTTTCCCCCCTGGGGTGGGGGAGCCCAGAACTAGAGGGTTATAAAATCACGAGGGGGACATGGATAGGGTAAATAGACAAGGTCTTTTCCCCCTGGGGTGGGGGAGCCCAGAACTAGAGGGTTATAAAATCACGAGGGGGACATGGATAGGGTAAATAGACAAGGTCTTTTCCCCCTGGGGTGGGGGAGCCCAGAATTAGAGGGCGTAAGTTTAGGGTGAGGGGGGTAAAGGGACCCAAGGGGTAACTTTCACGCAGAGAATGGTGAATGTATGGAATGAGCTGCCAGAGGAAGTGATGGAGGCTGGGACAATGACGACATTAAAAAGGCATCTGGAAGGGGTCATGAATAAGAAGGGTTTTAGAGGGTTGTGGGTCAAGTGCTGGTAAATGTTTAGGGAGTTAGGAGCTAAACTAAAAAGTAGGACCTGAAAGGTAGTAACCATGGGATTGCTACCAGTGCCATGTGCCAGTCAGGGTAGGAACAGCAGGTTAGCTAAGGTGAATAGATGGCTTCAAGGATGGTACACTAGGGAGGGACTCAAACTACTGGGACATTGGAACTAGTCTTAGGGAGGTGGGACCAATACAAATCAGATGGTCCGTACCTGGGCAAGACTGAAACCGATGTCTTGAGGGAGTGTTTGGCTAGTGCTATTGGGGGAGGGTTTAAACTAGCATGGCAGGGGATGGAAACCAATGCAGGAAGTTGGAGGGAGGTAAAGTGGGGAGGAGAGTAAGGGGTAAAGTGGAAGGCAGCGGAACCCAAGACAAAGATCAAAAGGGGCCGAATTTCAGAATGGTTCCAAAAGGGCACTAATGTCAAAAAGAAATTAGCCTGATGTCTCAATGCAAGGAGCATTTGTAATAAGGTGAATGAATTAACTGCAGACAGTGATTAATGGGAATTATGTCATTGGGATGACAGAGACCTGGCTCCAGGGTGACCAACGATGGGAACTCGACATGCAGAGTATTCAATCTTTGAGAAAAACAAACAGACAGAAAGGTTAGGGATGTGGGTTAGCGTTGCTGGTAAAGCAGGAGATTAACACAATACTAAGGGAGGACATTAGCCCAGAGGAGGTGGAATCTGTTTGAATGGAGCCTTATTTTAAATTTTTTGTAATTATCACTCTGCTTCATTTAATCGGATTATAGGTCATTCCCTTTGGTTGTTATTCAGCTATTGATACTTTACACATACTCTGGATTAGTGGTGCTGGAAGAGCACAGCAGTTCAGGCAGCATCCAAGTAGCTTCGAAATCGACGTTTCGGGCAAAAGCCCTTCATCAGGAGGCCTTTTGCCCGAAACATCGATTTCGAAGCTCCTCGGATGCTGCCTGAACTGCTGTGCTCTTCCAGCACCACCAATCCAGAATCTGGTTTCCAGCATCTGCAGTCATTGTTTTTACCTCGTTGGTAAAAACTGTCTAACACTGTTGGTCACCTGCAGAGACTTCTTATTCAACACTTCACTCACACACTGTTTGTATGATCTTTAAATCTCTCTGCCTGTGTGCTTCTCTCTCACTTTACCTGACAAAGGGGCTCTGCTCCAAAAGCTTGTGATTTCTAATAAACCTTTTGGACCATAACCTGGTGTTGTGTGATTTCTCTACTTTGTCCATCCCAGCCCAGCACTAGCACACCTATATCGAGTCATAGAGAGGTACAGCATGGAAACAAACCCTTTTGACCAACTCGTCCATGCCGACACAGATATCCCAACCTAATCTAGTCCCACCTGCCAGCACTTGTCCCATCTCCCTCCAAACCCTTCCTATTCATATACCCATCCAAATGCCTCTTCAATGTTGCAATTGTCCCAGCCTCCACCACATCCTCTGGCAGCTCATTCCACACACGTACCACCCTCGGGGGGAAAAAGTTGTCCATTGGATCCCTCTTACCCTAAACCTATAACGTCTGGTTCTGGACTTCCCCACTCCAGGGAAAAGACTTTGTCTATTTATCCTATCCACGCCCCTCAAGATTTTATAAACCTCTATAAGATCACCTCTCAGCCTCCGACGCTCCAGGGAAAACAGCCCCACCCTCTCTTGACACTCCTGTTTAAATATTTTACCCTTTTTTATTCTATTTTCCTCGACACGACCACCTAACAGCAATAGTGCTTATTTTTTCCCAGTACCCATGGTGTGTGTGCGTGTAGGTGTGAGTACGTGTGTGTCGTGTGTCGTGTGTGTGTAGGTGTGTGTGTGTGTGTACGTGTGTGTGTGTGTGTGTGTAGGTGTGTGTGCGTGAGTGTAGATGTAGGGGTGCGTGTGTTTGTGTGTGTGTGTGTGTAGGTGTGAGTACGTGTGTGTCGTGTGTGTCATGTGTGTAGGTGTGTGTGTACGTGTGTGTGTGTGAGTGTAGGTGTGAGTACGTGAGTGTAGATGTAGGGGTGCGTGTGTGTGTGTGTGTGTGTGTGTGTAGGTGTGAGTACGTGAGTATAGATGTAGGGGTGCGTGTGTGTCGTGTGTGTGTGTGTGTAGGTGTGTGTGCGTGAGTATAGATGTAGGGGTGCGTGTGTGTCGTGTGTGTGTGTGTGTAGGTGTGAGTACGTGAGTGTAGATGTAGGGGTGCGTGTGTGTCGTGTGTGTGTGTGTGTAGGTGTGAGTACGTGAGTGTAGATGTAGGGGTGCGTGTGTGTCGTGTGTGTGTGTGTGTAGGTGTGAGTACGTGAGTGTAGATGTAGGGGTGCGTGTGTGTCGTGTGTGTGTGTGTGTAGGTGTGAGTACGTGAGTGTAGATGTAGGGGTGCGTGTGTGTCGTGTGTGTGTGTGTGTAGGTGTGTGTGCGTGAGTGTAGATGTAGGGGTGCGTGTGTGTTGTGTGTGTGTGTGTGTAGGTGTGTGTACATGAGTATAGATGTAGGGGTGCGTGTGTGTGTGTGTGTGTGTGTAGGTGTGTGTGCGTGAGTGTAGATGTAGGGGTGCGTGTGTGTCGTGTGTGTGTGTGTGTAGGTGTGTGTATGTGAGTATAGATGTAGGGGTGCGTGTGTGTCGTGTGTGTGTGTGTGTGTGTGTAGGTGTGTGTGCGTGAGTGTAGATGTAGGGGTGCGTGTGTGTCGTGTGTGTGTGTGTGTAGGTGTGAGTACGTGAGTATAGATGTAGGGGTGCGTGTGTGTCGTGTGTGTGTGTGTGTGTGTGTAGGTGTGTGTGCGTGAGTGTAGATGTAGGGGTGCGTGTGTGTCGTGTGTGTGTGTGTGTAGGTGTGAGTACGTGAGTATAGATGTAGGGGTGCGTGTGTGTGTGTGTGTGTGTGTGTGTGTAGGTGTGTGTGCGTGAGTGTAGGTGTAGGGGTGCGTGTGTTTGTGTATATGTGTGTGCGTGAGTGTAGGTGTAGGGGTGCGTGTGTGTCGTGTGTGTGTAGATGTGTGTGCGTGAGTCTAGGCGTAGGGGTGCGTGTGTGTGTGTGAGTGTAGGTGTAGGGGTGCGTGTGAGTCGTGTGTGTGTGTGTAGGTATGTGTGTGCGTGAGTGTGGGTGTATGGGTGCGTGTGTGTGTGTGGATGTGTGTACGTGAGTGTAGGTGTAGGGGTGCGTGTGTGTGTAGGTGTGTGTCCGTGAGTGTAGGTGTAGGGGTGCGTGTGTGTGTAGGTGTGTGTGCGTGAGTGTAGGTGTAGGGATGCGTGTGTGTGTGTAGGTGTGTGTGCGTGAGTGTAGGTGTAGGGGTGCGTGTGTGTGTGTGGATGTGTGTGCGTGAGTGTAGGTGTAGGGGTGCGTGTGTGTCGTGTGTGTGTAGATGTGTGTGCGTGAGTGTAGGTGTAGGGGTGCATGTGTGTCGTGTGTGTGTAGGTGTGTGTGCGTGAGTGTAGGTGTAGGGGTGCGTGTGCGTGTGTGGATGTGTGTGCGTGAGTGTAGCTGTAGGGGTGCGTGTGTGTGTGTAGGTGTGTGTGCGTGAGTGTAGGTGTAGGGGTGCGTGTGTGTGTGTAGATGTGTGTGCGTGAGTGTATGTGTAGGGGTGCGTGTGTGTCGTGTGTGTGCGTGAGTCTAGGCGTAGGGGTGCGTGTGAGTCGTGTGTGTGTGTAGGTATGTGTGTGCGTGAGTGTAGGTGTAGGGGTGCGTGTGAGTCGTGTGTGTGTGTGTAGGTATGTGTGTGCGTGAGTGTAGGTGTAGGGGTGCGTGTGTGTGTGTAGATGTGTGTGCGTGAGTGTAGGTGTAGGGGTGTGTGTGTGTCGTGTGTGTCGTGTGTGTGTGTGAGTGTAGGTGTAGGGGTGCGTGTGTGTCGTGTGTGTGTAGATGTGTGTGCGTGAGTGTAGGTGTAGGGGTGCGTGTGTGTCGTGTGTGTCGTGTGTGTGTAGATGTGTGTGCGTGAGTGTAGGGGTGCGTGTGTGTGTGTAGGTGTGTGTGCGTGAGTGTAGGTGTAGGGATGTGAGTGTAGGTGTAGGGGTGCGTGTGTGTCGTGTGTGTGTAGGTGTGTGTAGGCGTAGGGGTGCGTGTGTGTGTGTAGATGTGTGTGCGTGAGTGTAGGTGTAGGGGTGCGTGTGTGTCGTGTGTGTGTAGATGTGTGTGCGTGAGTGTATGTGTAGGGGTGCGTGTGTGTCGTGTGTGTGCGTGAGTCTAGGCGTAGGGGTGCGTGTGAGTCGTGTGTGTGTGTAGGTATGTGTGTGCGTGAGTGTAGGTGTAGGGGTGCGTGTGAGTCGTGTGTGTGTGTGTAGGTATGTGTGTGCGTGAGTGTAGGTGTAGGGGTGCGTGTGTGTGTGTAGATGTGTGTGCGTGAGTGTAGGTGTAGGGGTGTGTGTGTGTCGTGTGTGTCGTGTGTGTGTGTGAGTGTAGGTGTAGGGGTGCGTGTGTGTCGTGTGTGTGTAGATGTGTGTGCGTGAGTGTAGGTGTAGGGGTGCGTGTGTGTCGTGTGTGTCGTGTGTGTGTAGATGTGTGTGCGTGAGTGTAGGGGTGCGTGTGTGTGTGTAGGTGTGTGTGCGTGAGTGTAGGTGTAGGGATGTGAGTGTAGGTGTAGGGGTGCGTGTGTGTCGTGTGTGTGTAGGTGTGTGTAGGCGTAGGGGTGCGTGTGTGTGTGTAGATGTGTGTGCGTGAGTGTAGGTGTAGGGGTGCGTGTGTGTCGTGTGTGTGTAGATGTGTGTGCGTGAGTGTAGGTGTAGGGGTGCGTGTGTGTCGTGTGTGTGCGTGAGTGTAGGTGTAGGGGTGCGTGTGTGTCGTGTGTGTGTAGATGTATGTGCGTGAGTGTAGGTGTAGGGGTGCGTGTGTGTCGTGTGTGTCATGTGTGTGTAGATGTGTGTGCGTGAGTGTAGGTGTAGGGGTGCGCGTGTGTGTGTAGGTGTGTGTGCGTGAGTGTAGGTGTAGGGATGTGAGTGTAGGTGTAGGGGTGCGTGTGTGTCGTGTGTGTCGTGTGTGTGTAGGTGTGTGTAGGCATAGGGGTGCGTGTGTGTGTGTAGATGTGTGTGCGTGAGTGTAGGTGTAGGGGTGCGTGTGTGTCGTGTGTGTGTAGATGTGTGTGCGTGAGTGTAGGTGTAGGGGTGCGTGTGTGTCGTGTGTGTGCGTGAGCGTAGGTGTAGGGGTGCGTGTGTGTCGTGTGTGTACGTGAGTGTAGGTGTAGGGGTGTGTGTGTGTGTAGATGTGTGTGCGTGAGTGTAGGTGTAGGGGTGCGTGTGTGTCGTGTGTGTGTAGATGTGTGTGCGTGAGTGTAGGTGTAGGGGTGCGTGTGTGTCGTGTGTGTGCGTGAGTGTAGGTGTAGAGGTGCGTGTGTGTGTAGGTGTGTGTAGGCGTAGGGGTGCGTGTGTGTGTGTAGGTGTGTGTGCGTGAGTGTAGGTGTAGGGGTGCGTGTGTGTGTGTAGATGTGTGTGCGTGAGTGTAGGTGTAGGGGTGCGTGTGTGTCGTGTGTGTGTGAGTGTAGGTGTAGGGGTGCGTGTGTGTGTGTAGATGTGTGTGCGTGAGTGTAGGTGTAGGGGTGCGTGTGTGTCGTGTGTGTGTAGATGTGTGTGCGTGAGTGTAGGTGTAGGGGTGCGTGTGTGTGTGTAGGTGTGTGTGCGTGAGTGTAGGTGTAGGGATGCGTGTGTGTGTGTAGATGTGTGTGCGTGAGTGTAGGTGTAGGGGTGCGTGTGTGTCGTGTGTGTGTAGATTTGTGTGCGTGAGTGTAGGTGTAGGGGTGCGTGTGTGTGTGTAGGTGTGTGTGCGTGAGTGTAGGTGTAGGGGTGCGTGTGTGTGTGCGTGAGTGTACGTGTGTGTGCATGAGTGTAGGTGTAGGGGTGCGTGTGTGTGTGTGGATGTGTAGGTGTGTGTGCGTGAGTGTAGGTGTAGGGGTGCATGTGTGTCGTGTGTGTGTAGGTGTGTGTGTGTGAGTGTAGGCGTAGGGGTGCGTGTGTGTGTGTAGATGTGTGTGCGTGAGTCTAGGCGTAGGGGTGCGTGTGTGTGTGTGAGTGTAGGTGTAGGGGTGCGTGTGTGTGTAGATGTGTGTGCGTGAGTGTAGGTGTAGGGGTGCGTGTGTGTCGTGTGTGTGCGTGAGTCTAGGCGTAGGGGTGCGTGTGTGTGTGTAGATGTGTGTGCATGAGTGTAGGTGTAGGGGTGCGTGTGTGTGTAGATGTGTGTGCGTGAGTGTAGGTGTAGGGGTGCGTGTGTGTCGTGTGTGTGCGTGAGTCTAGGCCTAGGGGTGCGTGTGAGTCGTGTGTGTGTGTGTAGGTATATGTGTGCGTGAGTGTAGGTGTAGGGGTGCGTGTGAGTCGTGTGTGTGTGTGTAGGTATGTGTGTGCGTGAGTGTAGGTGTAGGGGTGCGTGTGTGTGTGTAGATGTGTGTGCATGAGTGTAGGTGTAGGGGTGCGTGTGTGTGTCGTGTGTGTGTGTGAGTGTAGGTGTAGGGGTGCGTGTGTGAGTGTAGATGTGTGTGTGTGTGAGTGTAGGTTTAGGGGTGCGTGTGTGTGTGTAGGTGTGTGTGCGTGAGTGTAGGTGTAGGGGTGCGTGTGTGTGTGTAGATGTGTGTGCGTGAGTGTAGGTGTAGGGGTGCGTGTGTGTGTGTAGATGTGTGTGCGTGAGTGTAGGTGTAGGGGTGCGTGTGTGTGTAGGTGTGTGTAGGCGTAGGGGTGCGTGCGTGTGTGTGTGTAGGTGTGTGTGCGTGAGTGTAGGTGTAGGGGTGCGTGTGTTTGTGTATATGTGTGTGCGTGAGTGTAGGTGTAGGGGTGCGTGTGTGTCGTGTGTGTGTAGGTGTAGGGGTGCGTGTGAGTCGTGTGTGTGTAGGTGTGTGTGCGTGAGTGTAGGTGTAGGGGTGCATGTGTGTCGTGTGTGTGTAGGTGTGTGTGCGTGAGTGTAGGTGTAGGGGTGCGTGTGTTTGTGTAGATGTGTGTGCGTGAGTGTAGGTGTAGGGGTGCGTGTGTGTGCGTGAGTGTAGGTGTAGGGGTGCGTGTGTGTGTGTGGATGTGTGTGCGTGAGTGTAGGTGTAGGGGTGCGTGTGTGTGCGTGAGTGTAGGTGTAGGGGTGCGTGTGTGTGTGTAGATGTGTGTGCGTGAGTGTAGGTGTAGGGGTGCGTGTGTGTGCGTGAGTGTAGGTGTAGGGGTGCGTGTGTGTGCGTGAGTGTAGGTGTAGGGGTGCGTGTGTGTCGTGTGTGTGTGTGAGTGTAGGTGTAGGGGTGCGTGTGTGTGTGTAGATGTGTGTGCGTGAGTGTAGGTGTAGGGGTGCGTGTGTGTCGTGTGTGTCGTGTGTGTGCGTGAGTGTAGGTGTAGGGGTGCGTGTGTGTCGTGTGTGTGTAGATGTGTGTGCGTGAGTGTAGGTGTAGGGGTGCGTGTGTGTGTGTAGGTGTGTGTGCGTGAGTGTAGGTGTAGGGGTGCGTGTGTGTGTGTGGATGTGTGTGCGTGAGTGTAGGTGTAGGGGTGCGTGTGTGTCGTCTGTGTGTAGATGTGTGTGCGTGAGTCTAGGCGTAGGGGTGCGTGTGTGTGTGTGAGTGTAGGTGTAGGGGTGCGTGTGTGTGTGTAGATGTGTGTGCGTGAGTGTAGGTGTAGGGGTGCGTGTGTGTCGTGTGTGTGTGTAGGTATGTGTGTGCGTGAGTGTAGGTGTAGGGGTGCGTGTGTGTGTGTAGATGTGTGTGCGTGAGTGTAGGTGTAGGGGTGCGTGTGTTTGTGTAGATGTGTGTGCGTGAGTGTAGGTGTAGGGGTGCGTGTGTGTGCGTGAGTGTAGGTGTAGGGGTGCGTGTGTGTGCGTGAGTGTAGGTGTAGGGCTGCGTGTGTGTCGTGTGTGTCGTGTGTGTGTGTGAGTGTAGGTGTAGGGGTGCGTGTGTGTGTGTGTAGATGTGTGTGCGTGAGTGTAGGTGTAGGGGTGCGTGTGTGTCGTGTGTGTCGTGTGTGTGCGTGAGTGTAGGTGTAGGGGTGCGTGTGTGTCGTGTGTGTGTAGATGTGTGTGCGTGAGTGTAGGTGTAGGGGTGCGTGTGTGTGTGCGTGTCGTGTGTGTCATGTGTGTGCGTGAGTGTAGGTGTAGGGGTGCGTGTGTGTGTGTAGGTGTGTGTGCGTGAGTGTAGGTGTAGGGGTGCGTGTGTGTGTGTGGATGTGTGTGCGTGAGTGTAGGTGTAGGGGTGCGTGTGTGTCGTCTGTGTGTAGATGTGTGTGCGTGAGTTTAGGCGTAGGGGTGCGTGTGTGTGTGTGAGTGTAGGTGTAGGGGTGCGTGTGTGTGTGTAGATGTGTGTGCGTGAGTGTAGGTGTAGGGGTGCGTGTGTGTCGTGTGTGTGTGTGTAGGTATGTGTGTGCGTGAGTGTAGGTGTAGGGGTGCGTGTGTGTGTGTAGATGTGTGTGCGTGAGTGTAGGTGTAGGGGTGCGTGTGTGTCGTGTGTGTCGTGTGTATGTGTGAGTGTAGGTGTAGGGGTGCGTGTGTGTCGTGTGTGTGTGTGAGTGTAGGTGTAGGGGTGCCTGTGTGTGTGTAGATGTGTGTGCGTGAGTGTAGGTGTAGGGGTGCGTGTGTGTCGTGTGTGTGTAGATGTGTGTGCGTGAGTGTAGGTGTAGGGGTGCGTGTGTGTCGTGTGTGTCGTGTGTGTGTAGATGTGTGTGCGTGAGTGTAGGTGTAGGGGTGCGTGTGTGTGTGTAGGTGTCTGTGCGTGAGTGTAGGTGTAGGGATGCGTGTGTGTGTGTAGGTGTGTGTGCGTGAGTGTAGGTGTAGGGGTGCGTGTGTGTGTGTAGGTGTGTGTGCGTGAGTGTAGGTGTAGGGATGCGTGTGTGTGTGTAGATGTGTGTGCGTGAGTGTAGGTGTAGGGGTGCGTGTGTGTCGTGTGTGTGTGTGATTGTAGGTGTAGGGGTGCGTGTGAGTGTGTAGATGTGTGTGCGTGAGTGTAGGTGTAGGGGTGCGTGTGTGTGTGTAGGTGTCTGTGCGTGAGTGTAGGTGTAGGGATGCGTGTGTGTGTGTAGGTGTGTGTGCGTGAGTGTAGGTGTAGGGGTGCGTGTGTGTGTGTAGGTGTGTGTGCGTGAGTGTAGGTGTAGGGATGCGTGTGTGTGTGTAGATGTGTGTGCGTGAGTGTAGGTGTAGGGGTGCGTGTGTGTCGTGTGTGTGTGTGATTGTAGGTGTAGGGGTGCGTGTGTGTGTGTAGATGTGTGTGCGTGAGTGTAGGTGTAGGGGTGCGTGTGTGTCGTGTGTGTGTGTGATTGTAGGTGTAGGGATGCGTGTGTGTGTGTAGGTGTGTGTGCGTGAGTGTAGGCGTAGGGGTGCGTGTGTGTGTGTGAGTGTAGGTGTAGGGGTGCGTGTGTGTGTGTAGATGTGTGTGCGTGAGTCTAGGCGTAGGGGTGCGTGTGTGTGTGTGAGTGTAGGTGTAGGGGTGCATGTGTGTGTGTAGATGTGTGTGCGTGAGTGTAGGTGTAGGGGTGCGTGTGTGTCGTGTGTGTCGTGTGTGTGTAGCTGTGTGTAGCCGTAGGGGTGCGTGTGTGTGTGTAGATGTGTGTGCGTGAGTGTAGGTGTAGGGGTGCGTGTGTGTCGTGTGTGTGTGTGAGTGTAGGTGTAGGGGTGCGTGTGTGTGTAGGTGTGTGTAGGCGTAGGGGTGCGTGTGTGTGTGTAGATGTGTGTGCGTGAGTGTAGGTGTAGGGGTGCGTGTGTGTAGATGTGTGTGCGTGAGTGTAGGTGTAGGGGTGCGTGTGTGTGTGTAGGTGTGTGTACGTGAGTGTAGGTGTAGGGGTGCGTGTGTGTCGTGTGTGTGTGTGAGTGTAGGTGTAGGGGTGCGTGTGTGTGTAGGTGTGTGTAGGCGTAGGGGTGCGTGTGTGTGTGTAGATGTGTGTGCGTGAGTGTAGGTGTAGGGGTGCGTGTGTGTAGATGTGTGTGCGTGAGTGTAGGTGTAGGGGTGCGTGTGTGTGTGTAGGTGTGTGTGCGTGAGTGTAGGTGTAGGGGTGCGTGTGTGTGTGTAGATGTGTGTGCGTGAGTGTAGGTGTAGGGGTGCGTGTGTGTCGTGTGTGTGTACTCAGTGTTTACTGAGTAATGGGGGTGTGTGTGTGTTTGTGTGTCTCACTGCAGTACTGAGTAATGGGGGTGTGTGTGTGTGTGTCTCACTGCTGCACTGAGTAATGGGGGTGTGTGTGTGTGTGTCTCACTGCTGTACTGAGTAATGGGTGTGTGTGTGTCTCACTGCTGCACTGAGTAATGGGGGTGTGTGTGTGTGTGTCTCACTGCTGTACTGAGTAATGGGGGTGTGTGTGTGTGTCTCACTGCTGCACTGAGTAATGGGTGTGTGTGTGTGTGTGTCTCACTGCTGTACTGAGTAATGGGGGTGTGTGTGTGTGTGTGTCTCACTGCTGCACTGAGTAATGGGGGTGTGTGTGTGTGTGTCTCACTGCTGTACTGAGTAATGGGTGTGTGTGTGTGTGTGTGTCTCACTGCTGCACTGAGTAATGGGGGTGTGTGTGTGTGTGTGTGTCTCACTGCTGCACTGAGTAATGGGGGTGTGTGTGTGTGTCTCACTGCTGCACTGAGTAATGGGGGTGTGTGTGTGTCTCACTGCTGCACTGAGTAATGGGGGTGTGTGTCTCACTGCTGTACTGAGTAATGGGGGCGTGTGTGTGTGTGTGTGTCTCACTGCTGCACTGAGTAATGGGGGTGTGTGTGTGTCTCACTGCTGCACTGAGTAATGGGGGTGTGTGTGTGTGTCTCTCTGCTGCACTGAGTAATGGGGGTGTGTGTCTCACTGCTGTACTGAGTAATGGGTGTGTGTGTGTGTGTGTGTCTCACTGCTGCACTGAGTAATGGGGGTGTGTGTGTGTGTGTCTCACTGCTGTACTGAGTAATGGGTGTGTGTGTGTCTCACTGCTGCACTGAGTAATGGGTGTGTGTGTGTGTGTGTGTGTGTCTCACTGCTGCACTGAGTAATGGGGGTGTGTGTGTGTGTGTGTCTCACTGCTGCATTGAGTAATGGGGGCATGTGTGTGTGTGTGTCTCACTGCTGCACTGAGTAATGGGGGGCGGTGTGTGTGTCTCACTGCTGTACTGAGTAATGGGGGTGTGTGTGTGTCTCACTGCTGCACTGAGTAATGGGTGTGTGTGTCTCACTGCTGTACTGAGTAATGGGGGCGTGTGTGTGTGTGTCTCACTGCTGTACTGAGTAATGGGGGTGTGTGTGTGTGTCTCACTGCTGCACTGAGTAATGGGGGTGTGTGTGTGTGTGTGTGTCTCACTGCTGCACTGAGTAATGGGAGTGTGTGTGTGTGTGTGTGTGTCTCACTGCTGCACTGAGTAATGGGGGCGTGTGTGTGTCTCACTGCTGCACTGAGTAATGGGTGCGTGTGTCTCACTGCTGCACTGAGTAATGGGGGTGTGTGTGTGTCTCACTGCTGTACTGAGTAATGGGGGTGTGTGTGTGTCTCACTGCTGCACTGAGTAATGGGGGTGTGTGTGTGTGTGTGTCTCACTGCTGTACTGAGTAATGGGGGTGTGTGTGTGTGTGTCTCACTGCTGCACTGAGTAATGGGTGTGTGTGTGTGTGTGTCTCACTGCTGTACTGAGTAATGGGGGTGTGTGTGTGTGTGTGTCTCACTGCTGCACTGAGTAATGGGTGTGTGTGTGTGTGTGTGTCTCACTGCTGCACTGAGTAATGGGGGCATGTGTGTGTGTGTGTCTCACTGCTGCACTGAGTAATGGGGGGGGGTGTGGGTGCGTCTCACTGCTGTACTGAGTAATGGGTGTGTGTGTGTGTGTGTCTCACTGCTGCACTGAGTAATGGGGGTGTGTGTGTGTGTCCCCCTGCTGTACTGAGTAATGGGTGTGTGTGTGTATGTGTGTCTCACTGCTGCATTGAGTAATGGGGGCATGTGTGTGGGTGCGTCTCACTGCTGTACTGAGTAATGGGTGTGTGTGTGTGTGTGTCTCACTGCTGTACTGAGTACTGGGGGTGTGTGTGTGTGTGTCTCACTGCTGTACTGAGTAATGGGGGGGTGTGTGTGTGTGTGTCTCACTGCTGTACTGAGTAATGGGGGTGTGTGTGTGTCTCACTGCTGCACTGAGTAATGGGGGTGTGTGTGTGTGTGTGTGTCTCACTGCTGCACTGAGTAATGGGGGTGTGTGTGTGTGTCTCACTGCTGTACTGAGTAATGGGTGTGTGTGTGTGTGTATCTCACTGCTGCACTGAGTAATGGGTGTGTGTGTGTGTGTGTCTCACTGCTGCACTGAGTAATGGGTGTGTGTGTGTGTGTGTGTGTCTCACTGCTGTACTGAGTAATGGGTGTGTGTGTGTCTCACTGCTGTACTGAGTAATGGGTGTGTGTGTGTGTGTGTGTGTGTGTCACTGCTGCACTGAGTAATGGGTGTGTGTGTGTGTCACTGCTGCACTGAGTAATGGGTGTGTGTGTGTGTGTGTGTCTCACTGCTGCACTGAGTAATGGGGGTGTGTGTGTGTGTGTCTCACTGCTGCACTGAGTAATGGGGGTGTGTGTGTGTGTCTCACTGCTGCACTGAGTAATGGGTGTGTGTGTGTCTCACTGCTGCACTGAGTAATGGGGGTGTGTGTGTGTGTGTCTCACTGCTGCACTGAGTAATGGGGGTGTGTGTGTGTGTCTCACTGCTGCACTGAGTAATGGGTGTGTGTGTGTGTGTGTGTCTCACTGCTGCACTGAGTAATGGGGGTGTGTGTGTGTGTGTCTCACTGCTGTACTGAGTAATGGGGGTGTGTGTGTGTCTCACTGCTGCACTGAGTAATGGGTGTGTGTGTGTGTCTCACTGCTGCACTGAGTAATGGGGGTGTGTGTGTGTGTGTCTCACTGCTGCACTGAGTAATGGGGGTGTGTGTGTGTGTGTCTCGCTGCTGCACTGAGTAATGGGGGCGTGTGTGTGTGTGTGTGTGTCTCACTGCTGTACTGAGTAATGGGTGTGTGTGTGTGTGTCTCACTGCTGTACTGAGTAATGGGGGTGTGTGTGTGTCTCACTGCTGCACTGAGTAATGGGTGTGTGTGTGTGTGTGTCTCACTGCTGCACTGAGTAATGGGGGTGTGTGTGTGTGTCTCACTGCTGTACTGAGTAATGGGGGGGTGTGTGTGTGTGTCTCACTGCTGCACTGAGTAATGGGTGTGTGTGTGTGTGTCTCACTGCTGCACTGAGTAATGGGTGTGTGTGTGTGTGTGTGTGTCTCACTGCTGTACTGAGTAATGGGGGTGTGTGTGTGTGTGTGTCTCACTGCTGCACTGAGTAATGGGTGTGTGTGTGTGTGTTTGTGTCTCACTGCTGCACCGAGTAATGGGGGTGTGTGTGTGTGTGTCTCACTGCTGTACTGAGTAATGGGGGTGTGTGTGTGTCTCACTGCTGCACTGAGTAATGGGGGTGTGTGTACGTCTCACTGCTGCACTGAGTAATGGGTGTGTGTGTGTGTCTCACTGCTGCACTGAGTAATGGGTGTGTGTGTGTGTGTGTCTCACTGCTGCACTGAGTAATGGGTGTGTGTGTGTGTGTGTCTCACTGCTGTACTGAGTAATGGGGGTGTGTGTGTGTGTGTCTCACTGCTGTACTGAGTAATGGGGGTGTGTGTGTGTGTGTGTCTCACTGCTGCACTGAGTAATGGGGGTGTGTGTGTGTCTCACTGCTGTACTGAGTAATGGGGGTGTGTGTGTGTCTCACTGCTGTACTGAGTAATGGGTGTGTGTGTGTGTGTGTCACACTGCTGCACTGAGTAATGGGGGTGTGTGTGTGGGTGTGTCTGACTGCTGTCCTGAGTAATGGGTGTGTGTGTGTGTGTGTGTGTCTCACTGCTGCACTGAGTAATGGGGGTGTGTGTGTGTGTGTCTCACTGCTGTACTGAGTAATGGGTGTGTGTGTGTGTGTGTCTCACTGCTGTTCTGAGTAATGGGGGTGTGTGTGTGTGTCTCACTGCTGAACTGAGTAATGGGTGTGTGTCTCACTGCTGCACTGAGTAATGGGGGTGTGTGTGTGTGTGTCTCACGGCTGTACTGAGTAATGGGTGTGTGTGTGTGTGTGTGTCTCACTGCTGTACTGAGTAATGGGGGTGTGTGTGTGTGTCTCACTGCTGTACTGAGTAATGGGTGTGTGTGTGTGTGTGTCTGTCTCACTGCTGCACTGAGTAATGGGGGCGTGTGTGTGTGTCTCACTGCTGCACTGAATAATGGGTGTGTGTGTGTGTGTGTCTCACTGCTGTACTGAGTAATGGGGGTGTGTGTGTGTGTCTCACTGCTGTACTGAGTAATGGGTGTGTGTGTCTCACTGCTGTACTGAGTAATGGGGGTGTGTGTGTGTGTCTCACTGCTGTACTGAGTAATGGGTGTGTGTGTGTGTGTGTCTCACTGCTGTACTGAGTAATGGGTGTGTGTGTGTGTGTGTGTGTGTCTCACTGCTGCACTGAGTAATGGGGGTGTGTGTGTGTCTCACTGCTGCACTGAGTAATGGGTGTGTGTGTCTCACTGCTGTACTGAGTAATGGGGGTGTGTGTGTGTCTCACTGCTGCACTGAGTAATGGGGGTGTGTGTGTGTGTGTGTCTCACTGCTGCACTGAGTAATGGGGGTGTGTGTGTGTGTGTGTGTGTCTCACTGCTGCACTGAGTAATGGGGGCGTGTGTGTGTGTCTCACTGCTGTACTGAGTAATGGGGGCGTGTGTGTGTGTCTCACTGCTGCACTGAGTAATGGGGGTGTGTGTGTGTGTGTGTCTCACTGCTGCACTGAGTAATGGGGGTGTGTGTCTCACTGCTGCACTGAGTAATGGGGGTGTGTGTGTGTGTGTGTCTCACTGCTGTACTGAGTAATGGGGGTGTGTGTGTTTGTGTGTGTGTGTCTCACTGCTGTACTGAGTAATGGGGGCGTGTGTGTTTGTGTGTGTGTGTCTCACTGCTGTACTGAGTAATGGGGGCATGTGTGTGTGTGTCTCACTGCTGCACTGAGTAATGGGTATGTGTGTGTGTGCGTCTCACTGCTGTCCTGAGTAATGGGGGTGTGTGTGTGTCTCACTGCTGTTCTGAGTAATGGGTGTGTGTGTGTGTGTGTCTCACTGCTGCACTGAGAAATGGGGGCGTGTGTGTGTGCGTGTGTGTCTCGCTGCTGCACTGAGTAATGGGTGTGTGTGTGTGTGTGTGTCTCACTGCTGCACTGAGTAATGGGCGTGTGTGTGTGTCTCACTGCTGCACTGAGTAAAGGGTGTGTGTGTGTGTGTCTGACTGCTGCACTGAGTAATGGGGGTGTGTGTGTGTGTGTGTGTCGCACTGCTGTACTGAGTAATGGGGGTGTGTGTGTGTGTCTCACTGCTGTACTGAGTAATGGGGTTGTGTGTGTGTGTCTCAATGCTGCACTGAGTAATGGGGGTGTGTGTGTGTGTGTGTGTCTCAATGCTGCACTGAGTAATGGGTGTGTGTGTGTGTGTGTGTCTCACTGCTGCACTGAGTAATGGGGGTGTGTGTGTGTGTGTGTCTCACTGCTGCACTGAGTAATGGGTGTGTGTGTGTGTGTGTGTCTCACTGCAGTACTGAGTAATGGGGGTGTGTGTGTGTGTCTCACTGCTGTACTGAGTAATGGGTGTGTGTGTGTGTGTGTCTCACTGCTGCACTGAGTAATGGGTGTGTGTGTGTGTGTGTCTCACTGCTGTACTGAGTAATGGGTGTGTGTGTGTGTGTGTCTCACTGCTGCACTGAGTAATGGGGGTGTGTGTGTGTGTCTCACTGCTGTACTGAGTAATGGGTGTGTGTGTGTGTGTGTCTCACTGCTGTACTGAGTAATGGGTGTGTGTGTGTGTGTGTCTCACTGCTGCACTGAGTAATGGGGGTGTGTGTGTGTGTGTCTCACTGCTGTACTGAGTAATGGGTGTGTGTGTGTGTGTGTCTCACTGCTGCACTGAGTAATGGGGGTGTGTGTCTCACTGCTGCACTGAGTAATGGGTGTGTGTCTCACTGCTGCACTGAGTAATGGGTGTGTGTGTGTGTGTCTCACTGCTGTACTGAGTAATGGGTGTGTGTGTCTCACTGCTGCACTGAGTAATGGGTGTGTGTGTGTGTGTGTGTGTGTCACTGCTGCACTGAGTAATGGGTGTGTGTGTGTGTGTGTGTGTGTGTGTGTCTCACTGCTGTACTGAGTAATGGGTGTGTGTGTGTGTGTGTGTCTCACTGCTGTACTGAGTAATGGGGGTGTGTGTGTGTCTCACTGCTGCACTGAGTAATGGGTGTGTGTGTGTGTGTGTCTCACTGCTGTACTGAGTAATGGGGGTGTGTGTGTGTGTCTCACTGCTGTACTGAGTAATGGGTGTGTGTGTCTCACTGCTGTACTGAGTAATGGGTGTGTGTGTGTGTGTGTCTCACTGCTGTACTGAGTAATGGGGGTGTGTGTGTGTCTCACTGCTGCACTGAGTAATGGGGGTGTGTGTGTGTGTCTCACTGCTGCACTGAGTAATGGGTGTGTGTGTGTGTGTGTCTCACTGCTGCACTGAGTAATGGGGGTGTGTGTGTGTGTGTGTGTGTGTGTCTCACTGCTGCACTGAGTAATGGGTGTGTGTGTGTGTGTGTCTCGCTGCTGCACTGAGTAATGGGGGTGTGTGTGTGTGTGTGTGTCTCACTGCTGCACTGAGTAATGGGTGTGTGTGTCTCACTGCTGCACTGAGTAATGGGCGTGTGTGTGTGTGTCTCACTGCTGCACTGAGTAAAGGGTGTGTGTGTGTGTGTCTCACTGCTGCACTGAGTAATGGGGGTGTGTGTGTGTGTGTGTCGCACTGCTGTACTGAGTAATGGGGATGTGTGTGTGTGTCTCACTGCTGTACTGAGTAATGGGTGTGTGTGTGTGTGTGTCTCACTGCTGCACTGAGTAATGGGTGTGTGTGTGTCTCACTGCTGCACTGAGTAATGGGTGTGTGTGTGTGTGTGTCTCACTGCTGCACTGAGTAATGGGTGTGTGTGTGTGTCTCACTGCTGTACTGAGTAATGGGTGTGTGTGTCTCACTGCTGCACTGAGTAATGGGTGTGTGTGTGTCTCACTGCTGCACTGAGTAATGGGGGTGTGTGTGTGTGTGTGTCTCACTGCTGCACTGAGTAATGGGGGTGTGTGTACGTCTCACTGCTGCACTGAGTAATGGGTGTGTGTGTGTGTGTGTCTCACTGCTGCACTGAGTAATGGGTGTGTGTGTGTGTGTCTCACTGCTGTACTGAGTAATGGGGGTGTGTGTGTGTGTGTCTCACTGCTGTACTGAGTAATGGGTGTGTGTGTGTGTGTGTCTCACTGCTGCACTGAGTAATGGGTGTGTGTGTGTGTGTGTGTCTCACTGCTGCACTGAGTAATGGGTGTGTGTGTGTGTGTGTGTGTCTCACTGCTGTACTGAGTAATGGGGGTGTGTGTGTGTGTCTCACTGCTGTACTGAGTAATGGGGGCGTGTGTGTGTGTGTGTCTCACTGCTGCACTGAGTAATGGGTGAGTGTGTGTGTGTGTCTCACTGCCGCACTGAGTAATGGGGGTGTGTGTGTGTGTGTGTCTCACTGCTGTACTGAGTAATGGGTGTGTGTGTGTCTCACTGCTGTACTGAGTAATGGGTGTGTGTGTGTGTGTGTGTTTCTCACGGCTGCACTGAGTAATGGGTGTGTGTGTGTGTCTCACTGCTGTACTGAGTAATGGGGGTGTGTGTGTGTGTGTGTGTCTCACTGCTGTACTGAGTAATGGGGGCGTGTGTGTGTGTCTCACTGCTGTACTGAGTAATGGGGGTGTGTGTGTGTGTGTCTCACTGCTGCACTGAGTAATGGGTGTGTGTGTCTCACTGCTGCACTGAGTAATGGGGGTGTGTGTGTGTCTCACTGCTGCACTGAGTAGTGGGTGTGTGTGTGTCTCACTGCTGCACTGAGTAATGGGGGTGTGTGTGTGTGTGTCTCACTGCTGTACTGAGTAATGGGGGTGTGTGTGTGTGTGTGTCTCACTGCTGCACTGAGTAATGGGGGTGTGTGTGTGTGTGTGTCTCACTGCTGTACTGAGTAATGGGGGTGTGTGTGTGTGTGTCTCACTGCTGTACTGAGTAATGGGGGTGTGTGTGTGTGTGTGTGTGTCTCACTGCTGCACTGAGTAATGGGGGTGTGTGTGTGTGTGTCTCACTGCTGTACTGAGTAATGGGGGTGTGTGTGTGTGTGTCTCACTGCTGCACTGAGTAATGGGGGTGTGTGTGTGTGTGTGTCTCACTGCTGCACTGAGTAATGGGGGCGTGTGTGTGTGTGTGTCTCACTGCTGCACTGAGTAATGGGGGGTGTGTGTGTGCGTCTCACTGCTGTACTGAGTAATGGGTGTGTGTGTGTGTGTGTGTCTCACTGCTGTACTGAGTAATGGGTGTGTGTGTGTGTCTCAATGCTGCACTGAGTAATGGGGGTGTGTGTGTGTGTCTCACTGCTGCACTGAGTAATGGGGGTGTGTGTGTGTGTCTCACTGCTGCACTGAGTAATGGGGGTGTGTGTGTGTGTCTCACTGCTGTACTGAGTAATGGGGGTGTGTGTGTGTGTGTGTGTGTGTGTGTGTCTCACTGCTGCACTGAGTAATGGGGGTGTGTGTGTGTGTGTCTCACTGCTGCACTGAGTAATCGGTGTGTGTGTCTCACTGCTGCACTGAGTAATGGGTGTGTGTGTGTGTGTCTCACTGCTGCACTGAGTAATGGGGGTGTGTGTGTGTGTGTGTGTCTCACTGCTGCACTGAGTAATGGGGGTGTGTGTGTGTGTCTCACTGCTGTACTGAGTAATGGGGGTGTGTGTGTGTGTGTGTGTGTTTGTCTCACTGCTGCACTGAGTAATGGGTATGTGTGTGTGTGTGTCTCACTGCTGTACTGAGTAATGGGGGTGTGTGTGTGTGTCTCACTGCTGTACTGAGTAATGGGGGTGTGTGTGTGAGTGTGTCTCACTGCTGCACTGAGTAATGGGGGTGTGTGTGTGTGTGTCTCACTGCTGCACTGAGTAATGGGGGTGTGTGTGTGTGTGTCTCACTGCTGTACTGAGTAATGGGGGTGTGTGTGTGTGTGTGTCTCACTGCTGCACTGAGTAATGGGGGTGTGTGTGTGTGTGTGTCTCACTGCTGCACTGAGTAATGGGGGTGTGTGTGTGTGTCTCACTGCTGTACTGAGTAATGGGTGTGTGTGTGTGTGTGTGTCTCACTGCTGCACTGAGTAATGGGGGTGTGTGTGTGTGTGTCTCACTGCTGCACTGAGTAATGGGGGTGTGTGTGTGTCTCACTGCTGTACTGAGTAATGGGTGTGTGTGTGTGTGTGTGTGTCTCACTGCTGTACTGAGTAATGGGGGTGTGTGTGTCTCACTGCTGTACTGAGTAATGGGGGTGTGTGTGTGTGTGTCTCACTGCTGTACTGAGTAATGGGTGTGTGTGTCTCACTGCTGCACTGAGTAATGGGGGTGTGTGTGTGTCTCACTGCTGCACTGAGTAATGGGGGTGTGTGTGTGTCTCACTGCTGCACTGAGTAATGGGTGTGTGTGTGTGTGTGTCTCACTGCTGTACTGAGTAATGGGGGTGTGTGTGTGTGTGTCTCACTGCTGTACTGAGTAATGGGGGTGTGTGTGTGTGTGTGTGTGTGTCTCACTGCTGCACTGAGTAATGGGGGTGTGTGTGTGTGTGTCTCACTGCTGTACTGAGTAATGGGGGTGTGTGTGTGTCTCACTGCTGCACTGAGTAATGGGTGTGTGTGTGTGTGTGTGTCTCACTGCTGCATTGAGTAATGGGGGCATGTGTGTGTGTGTGTCTCACTGCTGCACTGAGTAATGGGGGGTGTGTGTGTGCGTCTCACTGCTGTACTGAGTAATGGGTGTGTGTGTGTGTGTGTGTGTGTGTGTCTCACTGCTGTACTGAGTAATGGGTGTGTGTGTGTGTGTGTGTCTCAATGCTGCACTGAGTAATGGGGGTGTGTGTGTGTGTGTGTGTCTCACTGCTGCACTGAGTAATGGGGGTGTGTGTGTGTGTCTCACTGCTGCACTGAGTAATGGGTGTGTGTGTGTGTGTGTGTCTCACTGCTGTACTGAGTAATGGGTGTGTGTGTGTGTCTCACTGCTGCACTGAGTAATGGGTGTGTGTGTCTCACTGCTGCACTGAGTAATGGGGGTATGTGTGTGTGTGTGTGTCTCACTGCTGTACTGAGTAATGGGTGTGTGTGTCTCACTGCTGTACTGAGTAATGGGTGTGTGTGTGTGTCACTGCTGTACTGAGTAATGTGTGTGTGTGTCTCACTGCTGCACTGAGTAATGGGGGTGTGTGTGTGTGTGTGTGTCTCACTGCTGTACTGAGTAATGGGGGTGTGTGTGTGTGTACGTCTCACTGCTGCACTGAGTAATGGGTGTGTGTGTGTGTGTGTCTCACTGCTGTACTGAGTAATGGGGGTGTGTGTGTATCTCACTGCTGCACTGAGTAATGGGTGTGTGTGTGTGTGTGTGTGTGTCTCACTGCTGTACTGAGTAATGGGGGTGTGTGTGTGTCTCACTGCTGCACTGAGTAATGGGGGTGTGTGTGTGTGTGTCTCACTGCTGCACTGAGTAATGGGGGTGTGTGTGTGTGTGTGTGTGTCTCACTGCTGCACTGAGTAATGGGGG
Source organism: Chiloscyllium punctatum (assembly GCF_047496795.1). NCBI lineage: Eukaryota > Metazoa > Chordata > Chondrichthyes > Orectolobiformes > Hemiscylliidae > Chiloscyllium > Chiloscyllium punctatum. The sequence goes on along the minus strand of NW_027310197.1, from coordinate 111,957 downwards.
TGTGTGTGTGTGTGTCTCACTGCTGCACTGAGTAATGGGGGTGTGTGTGTGTGTGTCTCACTGCTGCACTGAGTAATGGGGGCGTGTGTGTGTCTCGCTGCTGCACTGAGTAATGGGGGTGTGTGTGTGTGTGTGTCTCGCTGCTGCACTGAGTAATGGGGGCGTGTGTGTGTGTGTGTGTGTGTCTCACTGCTGCACTGAGTAATGGGGGTGTGTGTGTGTGTGTCTCACTGCTGTACTGAGTAATGGGTGTGTGTCTCACTGCTGTACTGAGTAATGGGGGTGTGTGTGTGTGTGTGTCTCACTGCTGTACTGAGTAATGGGGGTGTGTGTGTGTCTCACTGCTGCACTGAGTAATGGGTGTGTGTGTGTGTGTGTGTCTCACTGCTGTACTGAGTAATGGGGGTGTGTGTGTGTCTGACTGCTGTACTGAGTAATGGGTGTGTGTGTGTGTGTGTGTGTCTTACTGCTGCACTGTGTAATGGGGGTGTGTGTGTGTCTCACTGCTGCACTGAGTAATGGGTGTGTGTGTGTGTGTGTCTCACTGCTGTACTGAGTAATGGGGGTGTGTGTGTGTCTCACTGCTGTACTGAGTAATGGGTGTGTGTGCCTCACTGCTGTACTGAGTAATGGGTGTGTGTGTGTGTGTGTCTCACTGCTGTACTGAGTAATGGGGGTGTGTGTGTGTCTCACTGCTGCACTGAGTAATGGGGGTGTGTGTGTGTGTCTCACTGCTGCACTGAGTAATGGGTGTGTGTGTGTGTGTGTCTCACTGCTGCACTGAGTAATGGGGGTGTGTGTGTGTGTGTGTGTGTGTGTCTCACTGCTGCACTGAGTAATGGGGGCGTGTGTGTGTCTCGCTGCTGCACTGAGTAATGGGTGTGTGTGTGTGTGTGTCTCGCTGCTGCACTGAGTAATGGGGGTGTGTGTGTGTGTGTGTGTCTCACTGCTGCACTGAGTAATGGGTGTGTGTGTCTCACTGCTGCACTGAGTAATGGGCGTGTGTGTGTGTGTCTCACTGCTGCACTGAGTAAAGGGTGTGTGTGTGTGTGTCTCACTGCTGCACTGAGTAATGGGGGTGTGTGTGTGTGTGTGTCGCACTGCTGTACTGAGTAATGGGGATGTGTGTGTGTGTCTCACTGCTGTACTGAGTAATGGGTGTGTGTGTGTGTGTGTCTCACTGCTGCACTGAGTAATGGGTGTGTGTGTGTCTCACTGCTGCACTGAGTAATGGGTGTGTGTGTGTGTGTGTCTCACTGCTGCACTGAGTAATGGGTGTGTGTGTGTGTGTGTGTGTCTCACTGCTGTACTGAGTAATGGGTGTGTGTGTGTGTGTCTCACTGCTGCACTGAGTAATGGGTGTGTGTGTGTCTCACTGCTGCACTGAGTAATGGGGGTGTGTGTGTGTGTGTGTCTCACTGCTGCACTGAGTAATGGGGGTGTGTGTACGTCTCACTGCTGCACTGAGTAATGGGTGTGTGTGTGTGTGTGTCTCACTGCTGCACTGAGTAATGGGTGTGTGTGTGTGTGTCTCACTGCTGTACTGAGTAATGGGGGTGTGTGTGTGTGTGTCTCACTGCTGTACTGAGTAATGGGTGTGTGTGTGTGTGTGTCTCACTGCTGCACTGAGTAATGGGTGTGTGTGTGTGTGTGTGTCTCACTGCTGCACTGAGTAATGGGTGTGTGTGTGTGTGTGTGTGTCTCACTGCTGTACTGAGTAATGGGGGTGTGTGTGTGTGTCTCACTGCTGTACTGAGTAATGGGGGCGTGTGTGTGTGTGTGTCTCACTGCTGCACTGAGTAATGGGTGAGTGTGTGTGTGTGTCTCACTGCCGCACTGAGTAATGGGGGTGTGTGTGTGTGTGTGTCTCACTGCTGTACTGAGTAATGGGTGTGTGTGTGTCTCACTGCTGTACTGAGTAATGGGTGTGTGTGTGTGTGTGTGTTTCTCACGGCTGCACTGAGTAATGGGTGTGTGTGTGTGTCTCACTGCTGTACTGAGTAATGGGGGTGTGTGTGTGTGTGTGTGTCTCACTGCTGTACTGAGTAATGGGGGCGTGTGTGTGTGTCTCACTGCTGTACTGAGTAATGGGGGTGTGTGTGTGTGTGTCTCACTGCTGCACTGAGTAATGGGTGTGTGTGTCTCACTGCTGCACTGAGTAATGGGGGTGTGTGTGTGTCTCACTGCTGCACTGAGTAGTGGGTGTGTGTGTGTCTCACTGCTGCACTGAGTAATGGGGGTGTGTGTGTGTGTGTCTCACTGCTGTACTGAGTAATGGGGGTGTGTGTGTGTGTGTGTCTCACTGCTGCACTGAGTAATGGGGGTGTGTGTGTGTGTGTGTCTCACTGCTGTACTGAGTAATGGGGGTGTGTGTGTGTGTGTCTCACTGCTGTACTGAGTAATGGGGGTGTGTGTGTGTGTGTGTGTGTGTCTCACTGCTGCACTGAGTAATGGGGGTGTGTGTGTGTGTGTCTCACTGCTGTACTGAGTAATGGGGGTGTGTGTGTGTGTGTCTCACTGCTGCACTGAGTAATGGGGGTGTGTGTGTGTGTGTGTCTCACTGCTGCACTGAGTAATGGGGGCGTGTGTGTGTGTGTGTCTCACTGCTGCACTGAGTAATGGGGGGTGTGTGTGTGCGTCTCACTGCTGTACTGAGTAATGGGTGTGTGTGTGTGTGTGTGTCTCACTGCTGTACTGAGTAATGGGTGTGTGTGTGTGTCTCAATGCTGCACTGAGTAATGGGGGTGTGTGTGTGTGTCTCACTGCTGCACTGAGTAATGGGGGTGTGTGTGTGTGTCTCACTGCTGCACTGAGTAATGGGGGTGTGTGTGTGTGTCTCACTGCTGTACTGAGTAATGGGGGTGTGTGTGTGTGTGTGTGTGTGTGTGTGTCTCACTGCTGCACTGAGTAATGGGGGTGTGTGTGTGTGTGTCTCACTGCTGCACTGAGTAATCGGTGTGTGTGTCTCACTGCTGCACTGAGTAATGGGTGTGTGTGTGTGTGTCTCACTGCTGCACTGAGTAATGGGGGTGTGTGTGTGTGTGTGTGTCTCACTGCTGCACTGAGTAATGGGGGTGTGTGTGTGTGTCTCACTGCTGTACTGAGTAATGGGGGTGTGTGTGTGTGTGTGTGTGTTTGTCTCACTGCTGCACTGAGTAATGGGTATGTGTGTGTGTGTGTCTCACTGCTGTACTGAGTAATGGGGGTGTGTGTGTGTGTCTCACTGCTGTACTGAGTAATGGGGGTGTGTGTGTGAGTGTGTCTCACTGCTGCACTGAGTAATGGGGGTGTGTGTGTGTGTGTCTCACTGCTGCACTGAGTAATGGGGGTGTGTGTGTGTGTGTCTCACTGCTGTACTGAGTAATGGGGGTGTGTGTGTGTGTGTGTCTCACTGCTGCACTGAGTAATGGGGTTGTGTGTGTGTGTGTGTCTCACTGCTGCACTGAGTAATGGGGGTGTGTGTGTGTGTCTCACTGCTGTACTGAGTAATGGGTGTGTGTGTGTGTGTGTGTCTCACTGCTGCACTGAGTAATGGGGGTGTGTGTGTGTGTGTCTCACTGCTGCACTGAGTAATGGGGGTGTGTGTGTGTCTCACTGCTGTACTGAGTAATGGGGGTGTGTGTGTCTCACTGCTGTACTGAGTAATGGGTGTGTGTGTGTGTGTGTCTCACTGCTGTACTGAGTAATGGGTGTGTGTGTCTCACTGCTGCACTGAGTAATGGGGGTGTGTGTGTGTCTCACTGCTGCACTGAGTAATGGGGGTGTGTGTGTGTCTCACTGCTGCACTGAGTAATGGGTGTGTGTGCGTGTGTGTCTCACTGCTGTACTGAGTAATGGGGGTGTGTGTGTGTGTGTCTCACTGCTGTACTGAGTAATGGGTGTGTGTGTGTGTGTGTGTGTGTGTGTCTCACTGCTGCACTGAGTAATGGGGGTGTGTGTGTGTGTGTCTCACTGCTGTACTGAGTAATGGGGGTGTGTGTGTGTGTGTCTCACTGCTGCACTGAGTAATGGGTGTGTGTGTGTGTGTGTGTCTCACTGCTGCATTGAGTAATGGGGGCATGTGTGTGTGTGTGTCTCACTGCTGCACTGAGTAATGGGGGGTGTGTGTGTGCGTCTCACTGCTGTACTGAGTAATGGGTGTGTGTGTGTGTGTGTGTGTGTCTCACTGCTGTACTGAGTAATGGGTGTGTGTGTGTGTGTGTGTCTCAATGCTGCACTGAGTAATGGGGGTGTGTGTGTGTGTGTGTGTCTCACTGCTGCACTGAGTAATGGGGGGGTGTGTGTGTGTCTCACTGCTGCACTGAGTAATGGGTGTGTGTGTGTGTGTGTGTCTCACTGCTGTACTGAGTAATGGGTGTGTGTGTGTGTCTCACTGCTGCACTGAGTAATGGGTGTGTGTGTCTCACTGCTGTACTGAGTAATGGGTGTGTGTGTCTCACTGCTGTACTGAGTAATGGGTGTGTGTGTCTCACTGCTGTACTGAGTAATGGGTGTGTGTGTGTGTCACTGCTGTACTGAGTAATGTGTGTGTGTGTCTCACTGCTGCACTGAGTAATGGGGGTGTGTGTGTGTGTGTGTGTCTCACTGCTGTACTGAGTAATGGGGGTGTGTGTGTGTGTACGTCTCACTGCTGCACTGAGTAATGGGTGTGTGTGTGTGTGTGTCTCACTGCTGTACTGAGTAATGGGGGTGTGTGTGTGTCTCACTGCTGCACTGAGTAATGGGTGTGTGTGTGTGTGTCTCACTGCTGTACTGAGTAATGGGGGTGTGTGTGTGTCTCACTGCTGCACTGAGTAATGGGGGTGTGTGTGTGTGTGTCTCACTGCTGCACTGAGTAATGGGGGTGTGTGTGTGTGTGTGTGTGTCTCACTGCTGCACTGAGTAATGGGGGTGTGTGTGTGTGTGTCTCACTGCTGCACTGAGTAATGGGGGCGTGTGTGTGTCTCGCTGCTGCACTGAGTAATGGGTGTGTGTGTGTGTGTGTCTCACTGCTGTACTGAGTAATGGGGGTGTGTGTGTGTGTGTGTCTCGCTGCTGCACTGAGTAATGGGGGCGTGTGTGTGTGTGTGTGTGTGTCTCACTGCTGCACTGAGTAATGGGGGTGTGTGTGTGTGTGTCTCACTGCTGTACTGAGTAATGGGTGTGTGTGTGTGTGTGTGTCTCACTGCTGTACTGAGTAATGGGGGTGTGTGTGTGTGTGTGTCTCACTGCTGTACTGAGTAATGGGGGTGTGTGTGTGTCTCACTGCTGCACTGAGTAATGGGTGTGTGTGTGTGTGTGTGTCTTACTGCTGCACTGTGTAATGGGGGTGTGTGTGTGTCTCACTGCTGTACTGAGTAATGGGGGTGTGTGTGTGTGTGTCTCACTGCTGCACTGAGTAATGGGTGTGGGTGTGTGTCTCACTGCTGTACTGAGTAATGGGGGTGTGTGTGTGTGTGTGTCTCACTGCTGCACTGAGTAATGGGTGTGTGTGTGTGTGTGTGTCTCACTGCTGTACTGAGTAATGTGGGTGTGTCTCACTGCTGCACTGAGTAATGGGTGTGTGTGTGTGTGTGTGTGTGTCTCACTGCTGCACTGAGTAATGGGTGTGTGTGTGTGTGTGTCTCACTGCTGCACTGAGTAATGGGGGTGTGTGTCTCACTGCTGTACTGAGTAATGGGGGTGTGTGTACGTCTCACTGCTGCACTGAGTAATGGGTGTGTGTGTGTGTCTCACTGCTGCACTGAGTAATGGGGGCGTGTGTGTGTGTCTCACTGCTGCACTGAGTAATGGGTGTGTGTGTGTGTGCATCTCACTGCTGCACTGAGTAATGGGGGTGTGTGTGTGTGTGTGTGTCTCACTGCTGCACTGAGTAATGGGTGTGTGTGTGTGTGCGTCTCACTGCTGCACTGAGTAATGGGGGTGTGTGTGTGTGTGTGTCTCACTGCTGCACTGAGTAATGGGTGTGTGTGTGTGTGTGTCTCACTGCTGTACTGAGTAATGGGTGTGTGTGTGTGTGTGTGTGTGTGTCTCACTGCTGCACTGAGTAATGGGGGTGTGTGTGTGTGTGTGTCTCACTGCTGTACTGAGTAATGGGTGTGTGTGTGTGTGTGTCTCACTGCTGTACTGAGTAATGGGTGTGTGTGTGTGTGTGTGTGTCTCACTGCTGCACTGAGTAATGGGGGTGTGTGTGTGTGTGTCTCACTGCTGTACTGAGTAATGGGTGTGTGTGTGTCTCACTGCTGCACTGAGTAATGGGGGTGTGTGTGTGTGTGTGTGTGTCTCACTGCTGTACTGAGTATTGGGGGTGTGTGTGTGTGTGTGTGTCTCACTGCTGTACTGAGTAATGGGTGTGTGTGTCTCACTGCTGTACTGAGTAATGGGGGTGTGTGTGTGTGTGTGTCTCACTGCTGTACTGAGTAATGGGGGTGTGTGTGTGTGTGTGTTTCTCACGGCTGCACTGAGTAATGTCTGTGTGTGTGTGTGTCTCACTGCTGTACTGAGTAATGGGTGTGTGTGTGTGTGTGTGTGTGTCTCACTGCTGTACTGAGTAATGGGGGTGTGTGTGTGTGTGTTTCACTGCTGCACTGAGTAATGGGGGTGTGTGTGTGTGTCTCACTGCTGCACTGAGTAATGGGTGTGTGTGTGTGTGTGTGTGTGTGTCACTGCTGCACTGAGTAATGGGTGTGTGTGTGTGTGTGTATCACTGCTGCACTGAGTATTGGGGGGGTGTGTGTGTGTGTGTGTGTCTCACTGCTGTACTGAGTAATGGGAGTGTGTGTGTGTCTCACTGCTGTACTGAGTAATGGGTGTGTGTGTGTGTGTGTATCACTGCTGCACTGAGTATTGGGGGTGTGTGTGTGTGTGTGTGTGTCTCACTGCTGTACTGAGTAATGGGAGTGTGTGTGTGTGTGTGTCTCACTGCTGCACTGAGTAATGGGTGTGTGTGTGTGTGTCTCACTGCTGCACTGAGTAATGGGGGTGTGTGTGTGTGTGTCTCACTGCTGCACTGAGTAATGGGGGGGTGTGTGTGTGTGTCTCACTGTTGCACTGAGTAATGGGGGTGTGTGTATGTGTGTGTCTCACTGCTGCACTGAGTAATGGGGGTGTGTGTGTGTGTCTCACTGCTGCACTGAGTAATGGGTGTGTGTGTGTGTGTGTCTCACTGCTGCACTGAGTAATGGGGGTGTGTGTGTGTGTGTCTCACTGCTGTACTGAGTAATGGGTGTGTGTGTGTGTGTGTGTGTCTCACTGCTGTACTGAGTAATGGGGGCGTGTGTGTGTGTGTCTCACTGCTGCACTGAGTAATGGGGCGTGTGTGTGTGTGTCTCACTGCTGCACTGAGTAATGGGGGTGTGTGTGTGTGTCTCACTGCTGCACTGAGTAATGGGGGGGTGTGTGTGTGTGTCTCACTGCTGCACTGAGTAATGGGTGTGTGTGTCTCACTGCTGTACTGAGTAATTGGGGTGTGTGTGTGTGTGTCTCACTGCTGCACTGAGTAATGTGTGTGTGTGTGTGTGTGTGTGTCTCACTGCTGCACTGAGTAATGTGTGTGTCTCACTGCTGTACTGAGTAATGGGTGTGTGTGTGTGTGTCTCACTGCTGCACTGAGTAATGGGGGTGTGTGTGTGGGTGTGTCTCACTGCTGCACTGAGTAATGGGTGTGTGTGTGTGTGTCTCACTGCTGCACTGAGTAATGGGGGTGTGTGTGTGTGTCTCACTGCTGTACTGAGTAATGGGTGTGTGTGTGTGTGTGTGTCTCACTGCTGTTCTGAGTAATGGGGGTGTGTGTGTGTGTCTCACTACTGAACTGAGTAATGGGTGTGTGTGTGTGTGTGTCTCACTGCTGCACTGAGTAATGGGGGTGTGTGTGTGTGTGTCTCACTGCTGTACTGAGTAATGGGTGTGTGTGTGTGTGTGTCTCACTGCTGTACTGAGTAATGGGGGTGTGTGTGTGTGTCTCACTGCTGTACTGAGTAATGGGCGTGTGTGTGTGTGTGTCTCACTGCTGTACTGAGTAATGGGTGTGTGTGTCTGTCTCACTGCTGCACTGAGTAATGGGGGCGTGTGTGTGTGTCTCACTGCTGCACTGAGTAATGGGGGTGTGTGTGTGTGTCTCACTGCTGCACTGAGTAATGGGGGTGTGTGTGTGTGTGTGTCTCACTGCTGTACTGAGTAATGGGGGCGTGTGTGTGTTTGTCTCACTGCTGCACTGAGTAATGGGTGTGTGTGTGTGTGTGTCTCACTGCTGCACTGAGTAATGGGGGCGTGTGTGTGTGTCTCACTGCTGTACTGAGTAATGGGTGTGTGTGTGTGTGTGTCTCACTACTGCACTGAGTAATGGGGGTGTGTGTGTGTGTGTGTGTGTGTCTCACTGCTGCACTGAGTATTGGGTGTGTGTGTGTGTGTGTCTCACTGCTGCACTGAATAATGGGGGTGTGTGTGTGTGTGTGTCTCACTGCTGTACTGAGTAATGGGGGTGTGTGTGTGTGTGTGTCTCACTGGTGTACTGAGTAATGGGGGTGTGTGTGTGTCTCACTGCTGCACTGAGTAATGGGGGTGTGTGTGTGTCTCACTGCTGCACTGAGTAATGGGTGTGTGTGTGTGTGTCTCACTGCTGCACTGAGTAATGGGGGTGTGTGTGTGTCTGTCTCACTGCTGCACTGAGTAATGGGTGTGTGTGTGTGTCTCACTGCTGCACTGAGTAATGGGGGTGTCTCACTGCTGCACTGAGTAATGGGGGCGTGTGTGTGTGTCTCACTGCTGTACTGAGTAATGGGGGTGTGTGTGGGTGTCTCACTGCTGCACTGAGTAATGGGTGTGTGTGTGTGTGTGTCTCACTGCTGCACTGAGTAATGGGGGTGTGTGTGTGTGTGTCTCACTGCTGTACTGAGTAATGGGTGTGTGTGTGTGTGTGTGTGTCTCACTGCTGTACTGAGTAATGGGTGTGTGTGTGTGTGTGTCTCACTGCTGCACTGAGTAATGGGGGTGTGTGTGTGTGTCTCACTGCTGCACTGAGTAATGGGGGTGTGTGTGTGTGTGTCTCACTGCTGCACTGAGTAATGGGGGTGTGTGTGTGTGTGTGTCTCACTGCTGTACTGAGTAATGGGGGTGTGTGTGTGTGTGTCTCACTGCTGCACTGAGTAATGGGTGTGTGTGTGTGTGTGTGTCTCACTGCTGCACTGAGTAATGGGTGTGTGTGTGTCACTGCTGTGCTGAGTAATGGGGGTGTGTGTGTGTGTGTGTCTCACTGCTGCACTGAGTAATGGGGGTGTGTGTGTGTGTGTGTCTCACTGCTGCACTGAGTAATGGGGGTGTGTGTGTGTGTGTCTCACTGCTGCACTGAGTAATGGGGGTGTGTGTGTGTGTGTCTCACTGCTGTACTGAGTAATGGGTGTGTGTGTGTGTGTGTCTCACTGCTGTTCTGAGTAATGGGGGTGTGTGTGTGTGTCTCACTGCTGAACTGAGTAATGGGTGTGTGTGTGTGTGTCTGTCTCACTGCTGCACTGAGTAATGGGGGTGTGTGTGTGTGTGTCTCACTGCTGTACTGAGTAATGGGTGTGTGTGTGTGTGTGTGTCTCACTGCTGTACTGAGTAATGGGGGTGTGTGTGTGTGTCTCACTGCTGTACTGAGTAATGGGTGTGTGTGTGTGTGTGTCTCACTGCTGTACTGAGTAATGGGTGTGTGTGTGTGTGTCTGTCTCACTGCTGCACTGAGTAATGGGGGCGTGTGTGTGTGTCTCACTGCTGCACTGAATAATGGGTGTGTGTGTGTGTGTGTCTCACTGCTGTACTGAGTAATGGGTGTGTGTGTGTGTGTGTCTCACTGCTGTACTGAGTAATGGGGGTGTGTGTGTGTGTGTCTCACTGCTGTACTGAGTAATGGGGGTGTGTGTGTGTGTCTCACTGCTGTACTGAGTAATGGGGGCGTGTGTGTGTGTGTGTCTCACTGCTGTACTGAGTAATGGGTGTGTGTGTGTGTGTGTCTCACTGCTGCACTGAGTAATGGGGGTGTGTGTGTGTCTCACTGCTGCACTGAGTAATGGGTGTGTGTGTCTCACTGCTGTACTGAGTAATGGGGGTGTGTGTGTGTCTCACTGCTGCACTGAGTAATGGGGGTGTGTTGTGTGTGTGTCTCACTGCTGCACTGAGTAATGGGTGTGTGTGTGTGTGTGTGTCTCACTGCTGCACTGAGTAATGGGGGCGTGTGTGTGTGTCTCACTGCTGTACTGAGTAATGGGGGCGTGTGTGTGTGTCTCACTGCTGCACTGAGTAATGGGGGTGTGTGTGTGTCTCACTGCTGCACTGAGTAATGGGGGTGTGTGTGTGTGTGTGTCTCACTGCTGCACTGAGTAATGGGTGTGTGTGTGTGTGTGTGTGTGTCTCACTGCTGCACTGAGTAATGGGGGTGTGTGTGTTTGTGTGTGTGTGTCTCACTGCTGTACTGAGTAATGGGGGCGTGTGTGTTTGTGTGTGTGTGTCTCACTGCTGTACTGAGTAATGGGGGCATGTGTGTGTGTGTCTCACTGCTGTACTGAGTAATGGGTATGTGTGTGTGTGCGTCTCACTGCTGTCCTGAGTAATGGGTGTGTGTGTGTGTCTCACTGCTGTACTGAGTAATGGGGGTGTGTGTGTGTGTGTCTCACTGCTGCACTGAGTAATGGGGGCGTGTGTGTGTGTGTGTCTCACTGCTGTACTGAGTAATGGGTGTGTGTGTGTGTCTCACTGCTGTACTGAGTAATGGGGGTGTGTGTGTGTGCGTCTCACTGCTGTACTGAGTAATGGGTGTGTGTGTGTGTCTCACTGCTGTACTGAGTAATGGGGGGGTGTCTGTGTGTGTCTCACTGCTGTACTGAGTAATGGGGGTGTGTGTGTCTCACTGCTGTACTGAGTAATGGGTGTGTGTGTCTCACTGCTGCACTGAGTAATGGGTGTGTGTGTGTGTGTGTCTCACTGCTGTACTGATTAATGGGGGTGTGTGTGTGTGTGTGTCTCACTGCTGTACTGAGTAATGGGTGCGTGTGTGTGTTTCTCACTGCTGCACTGAGTAATGGGGGTGTGTGTGTGTGTGTGTGTCTCACTGCTGTACTGAGTAATGGGTGCGTGTGTGTGTTTCTCACTGCTGCACTGAGTAATGGGGGTGTGTGTGTGTGTGTGTGTCTCACTGCTGCACTGAGTAATGGGTGTGTGTGTGTGTGTGTGTCTCACTGCTGTACTGAGTAATGGGGGCGTGTGTGTGTGTGTGTCTCACTGCTGCACTGAGTAATGGGGGTGTGTGTGTGTGTGTGTGTGTCTCACTGCTGCACTGAGTAAAGGGGGTCTGTGTGTGTGTGTGTGTCTCACTGCTGCACTGAGTAATGGGGGTGTGTGTGTGTGTCTCACTGCTGCACTGAGTAATGGGTGTGTGTGTGTGTGTGTGTCTCACTGCTGCACTGAGTAATGGGGGTGTGTGTGTGTGTCTCACTGCAGCACTGAGTAATGGGGGTGTGTGTGTGTGTGTGTCTCACTGCTGTACTGAGTAATGGGGGCGTGTGTGTGTGTCTCAGTGCTGCACTGAGTAATGGGTGTGTGTGTGCGTGTCTCACTGCTGCACTGAGTAATGGGTGTGTGTGTGTGTCTCACTGCTGCACTGAGTAATGGGTGTGTGTGTGTGTCTCACTGCTGCACTGAGTAATGGGTGTGTGTGTGTGTGTGTGTCTCACTGCTGCACTGAATAATGGGGGCGTGTGTGTGTGTCTCACTGCTGCACTGAGTAATGTGTGTGTGTGTCTCACTGCTGCACTGAGTAATGGGGGTGTGTGTGTGTGTCTCACTGCTGCACTGAGTAATGGGGGCGTGTGTGTTTGTGTGTGTGTGTCTCACTGCTGTACTGAGTAATGGGGGCATGTGTGTGTGTGTCTCACTGCTGCACTGAGTAATGGGGGCGTGTGTGTGTGTCTCACTGCTGTCCTGAGTAATGGGTGTGTGTGTGTGTGTGCGTCTCACTGCAGTCCTGAGTAATTGGGGGTGTGTGTGTGTCTCACTGCTGTACTGAGTAATGGGGGTGTGTGTGTGTGTCTCACTGCTGCACTGAGTAATGGGGGCGTGTGTTTGTGTGTCTCACTGCTGCACTGAGTAATGGGGGCGTGTGTGTGTGCGTCTCACTGCTGTACTGAGTAATGGGTGTGTGTGTGTGTGCGTCTCACTGCTGTACTGAGTAATGGGGGCGTGTGTGTGTGTCTCACTGCTGCACTGAGTAATGGGTGTGTGTGTGTGTGCGTCTCACTGCTGTACTGAGTAATGGGTGTGTGTGTGTGTGTGTCTCACTGCTGCACTGAGTAATGGGGGCGTGTGTGTGTGCGTCTCACTGCTGCACTGAGTAATGGGGGGGGTGTGTGTGTGTGCGTCTCACTGCTGCACTGAGTAATGGGGGTGTGTGTGTGTGTCTCACTGCTGCACTGAGTAATGGGGGCGTGTGTGTGTATGTCTCACTGCTGCACTGAGTAATGGGGGTGTGTGTGTGTGTGTCTCACTGCTGCACTGAGTAATGGGGGGGGGTGTGTGTGTGCGTCTCACTGCTGCACTGAGTAATGGGGGTGTGTGTGTGTGTCTCACTGCTGCACTGAGTAATGGGGGTGTGTGTGTGTGTGTCTCACTGCTGCACTGAGTAATGGGTGGTGTGTGTGTGTGTGTGTCTCACAGCTGCACTGAGTAATGGGGGTGTGTGTGTGTCTCACTGCTGCACTGAGTAATGGGGGTGTGTGTGTGTGTGTGTGTGTCTCACTGCTGCACTGAGTAATGGGGGTGTGTGTGTGTGTGTCTCACTGCTGTACTGAGTAATGGGGGCGTGTGTGTGTGTCTCACTGCTGCACTGAGTAATGGGTGTGTGTGTGTGTGTGTCTCAATGCTGCACTGAGTAATGGGGGTGTGTGTGTGTGTGTCTCACTGCTGCACTGAGTAATGGGGGTGTGTGTGTCTCACTGCTGCACTGAGTAATGGGGGCGTTTGTGTGTGCGTCTCACTGCTGCACTGAGTAATGGGGGCGTGTGTGTGTGCGTCTCACTGCTGCACTGAGTAATGGGGGCGTGTGTGTGTGTCTCACTGCTGCACTGAGTAATGGGGGCGTGTGTGTGTGCGTCTCACTGCTGCACTGAGTAATGGGGGGGTGTGTGTGTGTGCGTCTCACTGCTGCACTGAGTAATGGGGGTGTGTGTGTGTGTGTGTCTCACTGCTGCACTGAGTAATGGGGGTGTGTGTGTGTGTGTGTCTCACTGCTGCACTGAGTAATGGGGGCGTGTGTGTGTATGTCTCACTGCTGCACTGAGTAATGGGGGTGTGTGTGTGTGTCTCACTGCTGCACTGAGTAATGGGTGTGTGTGTGTGTGTCTCACTGCTGCACTGAGTAATGGGGGCGTGTGTGTGTATGTCTCACTGCTGCACTGAGTAATGGGGGTGTGTGTGTGTGTCTCACTGCTGCACTGAGTAATGGGTGTGTGTGTGTGTGTCTCACTGCTGCACTGAGTAATGGGGGCGTGTGTGTGTATGTCTCACTGCTGCACTGAGTAATGGGGGTGTGTGTGTGTGTCTCACTGCTGCACTGAGTAATGGGGGGGGGTGTGTGTGTGTGTGTCTCACTGCTGCACTGAGTAATGGGGGCGTGTGTGTGTCTCACTGCTGCACTGAGTAATGGGTGCGTGTGTCTCACTGCTGCTCTGAGTAATGGGGGTGTGTGTGTGTCTCACTGCTGTACTGAGTAATGGGGGTGTGTGTGTGTCTCACTGCTGCACTGAGTAATGGGGGTGTGTGTGTGTGTGTGTCTCACTGCTGTACTGAGTAATGGGTGTGTGTGTGTGTGTGTCTCACTGCTGTACTGAGTAATGGGGGTGTGTGTGTGTGTGTGTCTCACTGCTGCACTGAGTAATGGGTGTGTGTGTGTGTGTGTCTCACTGCTGTACTGAGTAATGGGGGTGTGTGTGTGTGTCTCACTGCTGTACTGAGTAATGGGTGTGTGTGTGTGTGTGTCTCACTGCTGTACTGAGTAATGGGGGTGTGTGTGTGTGTGTGTCTCACTGCTGCACTGAGTAATGGGTGTGTGTGTGTGTGTGTGTCTCACTGCTGCATTGAGTAATGGGGGCATGTGTGTGTGTGTGTCTCACTGCTGCACTGAGTAATGGGGGGGGTTGTGGGTGCGTCTCACTGCTGTACTGAGTAATGGGTGTGTGTGTGTGTGTGTCTCACTGCTGTACTGAGTAATGGGTGTGTGTGTGTATGTGTGTCTCACTGCTGCATTGAGTAATGGGGGCATGTGTGTGGGTGCGTCTCACTGCTGTACTGAGTAATGGGTGTGTGTGTGTGTGTGTCTCACTGCTGTACTGAGTAATGGGTGTGTGTGTGTGTGTCTCACTGCTGTACTGAGTAATGGGGGTGTGTGTGTGTGTCTCACTGCTGTACTGAGTAATGGGGGGGGTGTGTGTGTGTGTCTCACTGCTGTACTGAGTAATGGGGGTGTGTGTGTGTCTCACTGCTGCACTGAGTAATGGGGGTGTGTGTGTGTGTGTGTGTCTCACTGCTGCACTGAGTAATGGGGGTGTGTGTGTGTGTCTCACTGCTGTACTGAGTAATGGGTGTGTGTGTGTGTGTATCTCACTGCTGCACTGAGTAATGGGTGTGTGTGTGTGTGTGTCTCACTGCTGCACTGAGTAATGGGTGTGTGTGTGTGTGTGTCTCACTGCTGTGCTGAGTAATGGGTGTGTGTGTGTGTGTGTGTGTGTCACTGCTGTACTGAGTAATGGGGGTGTGTGTGTGTGTGTCTCACTGCTGCACTGAGTATTGGGGGTGTGTGTGTGTGTGTGTGTGTGTGTCACTGCTGTACTGAGTAATGGGGGTGTGTGTGTGTGTGTCTCACTGCTGCACTGAGTATTGGGGGTGTGTGTGTGTGTGTGTGTCTCACTGCTGTACTGAGTAATGGGGGTGCGTGTGTGTGTCTCACTGCTGCACTGAGTAATGGGTGTGTGTGTGTGTGTGTGTGTCTCACTGCTGTACTAAGTAATGGGTGTGTGTGTGTCTCACTGCTGTACTGAGTAATGGGTGTGTGTGTGTGTGTGTGTGTGTGTGTCACTGCTGCACTGAGTAATGGGTGTGTGTGTGTGTCACTGCTGCACTGAGTAATGGGGGTGTGTGTGTGTGTGTGTCTCACTGCTGTACTGAGTAATGGGTGTGTGTGTGTGTGTGTGTGTGTGTGTCACTGCTGCACTGAGTAATGGGGGTGTGTGTGTGTCACTGCTGCACTGAGTAATGGGTGTGTGTGTGTGTGTGTGTCTCACTGCTGCACTGAGTAATGGGGGTGTGTGTGTGTGTGTGTCTCACTGCTGCACTGAGTAATGGGGGTGTGTGTGTGTGTGTGTCTCACTGCTGTACTGAGTAATGGGTGTGTGTGTGTGTGTGTGTGTGTGTGTGTGTCACTGCTGCACTGAGTAATGGGTGTGTGTGTGTGTCACTGCTGCACTGAGTAATGGGTGTGTGTGTGTGTGTGTCTCACTGCTGCACTGAGTAATGGGGGTGTGTGTGTGTGTGTCTCACTGCTGCACTGAGTAATGGGGGTGTGTGTGTGTGTCTCACTGCTGCACTGAGTAATGGGTGTGTGTGTGTGTGTGTGTCTCACTGCTGCACTGAGTAATGGGGGTGTGTGTGTGTGTGTCTCACTGCTGCACTGAGTAATGGGGGTGTGTGTGTGTGTCTCACTGCTGCACTGAGTAATGGGTGTGTGTGTGTGTGTGTGTCTCACTGCTGCACTGAGTAATGGGGGTGTGTGTGTGTGTGTCTCACTGCTGTACTGAGTAATGGGGGTGTGTGTGTGTCTCACTGCTGCACTGAGTAATGGGTGTGTGTGTGTGTCTCACTGCTGCACTGAGTAATGGGGGTGTGTGTGTGTGTGTCTCACTGCTGCACTGAGTAATGGGGGTGTGTGTGTGTGTGTCTCGCTGCTGCACTGAGTAATGGGGGCGTGTGTGTGTGTGTGTGTGTGTCTCACTGCTGTACTGAGTAATGGGTGTGTGTGTGTGTGTCTCACTGCTGTACTGAGTAATGGGGGTGTGTGTGTGTGTGTCTCACTGCTGTACTGAGTAATGGGGGTGTGTGTGTGTCTCACTGCTGCACTGAGTAATGGGTGTGTGTGTGTGTGTGTCTCACTGCTGCACTGAGTAATGGGGGTGTGTGTGTGTGTCTCACTGCTGTACTGAGTAATGGGGGTGTGTGTGTGTGTGTCTCACTGCTGCACTGAGTAATGGGTGTGTGTGTGTGTGTCTCACTGCTGCACTGAGTAATGGGTGTGTGTGTGTGTGTGTGTGTCTCACTGCTGTACTGAGTAATGGGGGTGTGTGTGTGTGTGTGTCTCACTGCTGCACTGAGTAATGGGTGTGTGTGTGTGTGTGTGTGTCTCACTGCTGCACCGAGTAATGGGGGTGTGTGTGTGTGTGTGTCTCACTGCTGCACTGAGTAATGGGGGTGTGTGTGTGTGTGTGTGTCTCACTGCTGCACTGAGTAATGGGTGTGTGTGTGTGTGTGTCTCACTGCTGCACTGAGTAATGGGTGTGTGTGTGTGTGTGTCTCACTGCTGTACTGAGTAATGGGGGTGTGTGTGTGGGTGTGTCTGACTGCTGTCCTGAGTAATGGGGGTGTGTGTGTGTGTGTCTCACTGCTGCACTGAGTAATGGGGGTGTGTGTGTGTGTGTCTCACTGCTGCACTGAGTAATGGGGGTGTGTGTGTGGGTGTGTCTGACTGCTGTCCTGAGTAATGGGGGTGTGTGTGTGTGTGTCTCACTGCTGCACTGAGTAATGGGGGTGTGTGTGTGTGTGTCTCACTGCTGTACTGAGTAATGGGTGTGTGTGTGTGTGTGTCTCACTGCTGTTCTGAGTAATGGGGGTGTGTGTGTGTGTCTCACTGCTGAACTGAGTAATGGGTGTGTGTCTCACTGCTGCACTGAGTAATGGGTGTGTGTGTGTGTGTGTGTCTCACTGCTGTACTGAGTAATGGGGGTGTGTGTGTGTGTCTCACTGCTGTACTGAGTAATGGGTGTGTGTGTGTGTGTGTGTGTCTCACTGCTGTACTGAGTAATGGGTGTGTGTGTGTGTGTGTCTGTCTCACTGCTGCACTGAGTAATGGGGGTGTGTGTGTGTGTGTCTCACTGCTGTACTGAGTAATGGGGGTGTGTGTGTGTGTCTCACTGCTGTACTGAGTAATGGGTGTGTGTGTCTCACTGCTGTACTGAGTAATGGGGGTGTGTGTGTGTGTCTCACTGCTGTACTGAGTAATGGGTGTGTGTGTGTGTGTGTCTCACTGCTGTACTGAGTAATGGGTGTGTGTGTGTGTGTGTGTGTGTCTCACTGCTGCACTGAGTAATGGGGGTGTGTGTGTGTCTCACTGCTGCACTGAGTAATGGGTGTGTGTGTCTCACTGCTGTCCTGAGTAATGGGGGTGTGTGTGTGTCTCACTGCTGCACTGAGTAATGGGTGTGTGTGTGTGTGTGTGTGTCTCACTGCTGTACTGAGTAATGGGGGCGTGTGTGTGTGTGTGTGTCTCACTGCTGCACTGAGTAATGGGGGTGTGTGTGTGTGTCTCACTGCTGCACTGAGTAATGGGGGTGTGTGTGTCTCACTGCTGCACTGAGTAATGGGGGTGTGTGTGTGTGTGTCTCACTGCTGCACTGAGTAATGGGGGCGTGTGTGTGTGTCTCACTGCTGTACTGAGTAATGGGGGCGTGTGTGTGTGTCTCACTGCTGCACTGAGTAATGGGGGTGTGTGTGTGTCTCACTGCTGCACTGAGTAATGGGGGTGTGTGTGTGTGTGTGTGTGTGTCTCACTGCTGTACTGAGTAATGGGGGTGTGTGTCTCACTGCTGCACTGAGTAATGGGGGGGTGTGTGTGTGTCTCACTCCTGTACTGAGTAATGGGGGTGTGTGTGTGTCTCACTGCTGTACTGAGTAATGGGGGCGTGTGTGTTTGTGTGTGTGTGTCTCACTGCTGTACTGAGTAATGGGGGTGTGTGTGTGTGTCTCACTGCTGTACTGAGTAATGGGGGTGTGTGTGTGTCTCACTGCTGTACTGAGTAATGGGGGCGTGTGTGTTTGTGTGTGTGTGTCTCACTGCTGTACTGAGTAATGGGGGCGTGTGTGTTTGTGTGTGTGTGTCTCACTGCTGTACTGAGTAATGGGGGCATGTGTGTGTGTGTCTCACTGCTGCACTGAGTAATGGGTATGTGTGTGTGTGCGTCTCACTGCTGTCCTGAGTAATGGGGGTGTGTGTGAGTCTCACTGCTGTTCTGAGTAATGGGTGTGTGTGTCTGTGTGTCTCACTGCTGCACTGAGTAATGGGGGCGTGTGTGTGTGCGTCTCACTGCTGTACTGAGTAATGGGGGCGTGTGTGTGTGTGTGTGTGTCTCGCTGCTGCACTGAGTAATGGGTGTGTGTGTGTGTCTCACTGCTGCACTGAGTAATGGGCGTGTGTGTGTGTCTCACTGCTGCACTGAGTAAAGGGTGTGTGTGTGTGTGTCTCACTGCTGCACTGAGTAATGGGGGTGTGTGTGTGTGTGTGTCGCACTGCTGTACTGAGTAATGGGGGTGTGTGTGTGTGTCTCACTGCTGTACTGAGTAATGGGGGTGTGTGTGTGTGTCTCACTGCTGTACTGAGTAATGGGGGTGTGTGTGTGTGTGTGTGTCTCAATGCTGCACTGAGTAATGGGTGTGTGTGTGTGTGTGTGTGTGTGTCTCACTGTGCACTGAGTAATGGGCGTGTGTGTGTGTGTCTCACTGCTGCACTGAGTAATGGGGGTGTGTGTGTGTGTGTCTCACTGTGCACTGAGTAATGGGCGTGTGTGTGTGTGTGTCTCACTGCTGCACTGAGTAATGGGGGTGTGTGTGTGTGTCTCACTGCTGTACTGAGTAATGGGTGTGTGTGTGTGTGTGTCTCACTGCTGCACTGAGTAATGGGTGTGTGTGTGTGTGTGTCTCACTGCTGTACTGAGTAATGGGTGTGTGTGTGTGTGTGTCTCACTGCTGCACTGAGTAATGGGAGTGTGTGTGTGTGTCTCACTGCTGTACTGAGTAATGGGTGTGTGTGTGTGTGTGTGTCTCACTGCTGTACTGAGTAATGGGTGTGTGTGTGTGTGTGTCTCACTGCTGCACTGAGTAATGGGTGTGTGTGTGTGTGTGTGTCTCACTGCTGCACTGAGTAATGGGGGTGTGTGTCTCACTGCTGCACTGAGTAATGGGTGTGTGTCTCACTGCTGCACTGAGTAATGGGTGTGTGTGTGTGTGTCTCACTGCTGTACTGAGTAATGGGTGTGTGTGTGTGTGTGTGTGTGTGTCACTGCTGCACTGAGTAATGGGTGTGTGTGTGTGTGTGTCTCACTGCTGTACTGAGTAATGGGTGTGTGTGTGTGTGTGTGTCTCACTGCTGTACTGAGTAATGGGGGTGTGTGTGTGTCTCACTGCTGCACTGAGTAATGGGTGTGTGTGTCTCACTGCTGTACTGAGTAATGGGGGTGTGTGTGTGTGTCTCACTGCTGTACTGAGTAATGGGTGTGTGTGTCTCACTGCTGTACTGAGTAATGGGTGTGTGTGTGTGTGTGTCTCACTGCTGTACTGAGTAATGGGGGTGTGTGTGTGTCTCACTGCTGCACTGAGTAATGGGGGCGTGTGTGTGTCTCGCTGCTGCACTGAGTAATGGGTGTGTGTGTGTGTCTCGCTGCTGCACTGAGTAATGGGGGTGTGTGTGTGTGTGTGTGTCTCACTGCTGCACTGAGTAATGGGTGTGTGTGTCTCACTGCTGCACTGAGTAATGGGCGTGTGTGTGTGTGTCTCACTGCTGCACTGAGTAAAGGGTGTGTGTGTGTGTGTCTCACTGCTGCACTGAGTAATGGGGGTGTGTGTGTGTGTGTGTCGCACTGCTGTACTGAGTAATGGGGATGTGTGTGTGTGTCTCACTGCTGTACTGAGTAATGGGTGTGTGTGTGTGTGTGTCTCACTGCTGCACTGAGTAATGGGTGTGTGTGTGTCTCACTGCTGCACTGAGTAATGGGTGTGTGTGTGTGTGTGTCTCACTGCTGCACTGAGTAATGGGTGTGTGTGTCTCACTGCTGTACTGAGTAATGGGGGCGTGTGTGTGTGTGTGTGTCTCACTGCTGCACTGAGTAATGGGGGCGTGTGTGTGTGTCTCACTGCTGTACTGAGTAATGGGGGCGTGTGTGTGTGTCTCACTGCTGCACTGAGTAATGGGGGTGTGTGTGTGTCTCACTGCTGCACTGAGTAATGGGGGTGTGTGTGTGTGTGTCTCACTGCTGCACTGAGTAATGGGGGTGTGTGTGTGTGTGTGTGTCTCACTGCTGCACTGAGTAATGGGGGCGTGTGTGTGTGTCTCACTGCTGTACTGAGTAATGGGGGCGTGTGTGTGTGTCTCACTGCTGCACTGAGTAATGGGGGTGTGTGTGTGTCTCACTGCTGCACTGAGTAATGGGGGTGTGTGTGTGTGTGTGTGTGTGTCTCACTGCTGTACTGAGTAATGGGGGTGTGTGTCTCACTGCTGCACTGAGTAATGGGGGGGTGTGTGTGTGTCTCACTCCTGTACTGAGTAATGGGGGTGTGTGTGTGTCTCACTGCTGTACTGAGTAATGGGGGCGTGTGTGTTTGTGTGTGTGTGTCTCACTGCTGTACTGAGTAATGGGGGTGTGTGTGTGTGTCTCACTGCTGTACTGAGTAATGGGGGTGTGTGTGTGTCTCACTGCTGTACTGAGTAATGGGGGCGTGTGTGTTTGTGTGTGTGTGTCTCACTGCTGTACTGAGTAATGGGGGCGTGTGTGTTTGTGTGTGTGTGTCTCACTGCTGTACTGAGTAATGGGGGCATGTGTGTGTGTGTCTCACTGCTGCACTGAGTAATGGGTATGTGTGTGTGTGCGTCTCACTGCTGTCCTGAGTAATGGGGGTGTGTGTGTGTCTCACTGCTGTTCTGAGTAATGGGTGTGTGTGTGTGTGTGTCTCACTGCTGCACTGAGTAATGGGGGCGTGTGTGTGTGCGTCTCACTGCTGTACTGAGTAATGGGGGCGTGTGTGTGTGTGTGTGTGTCTCGCTGCTGCACTGAGTAATGGGTGTGTGTGTGTGTCTCACTGCTGCACTGAGTAATGGGCGTGTGTGTGTGTCTCACTGCTGCACTGAGTAAAGGGTGTGTGTGTGTGTGTCTCACTGCTGCACTGAGTAATGGGGGTGTGTGTGTGTGTGTGTCGCACTGCTGTACTGAGTAATGGGGGTGTGTGTGTGTGTCTCACTGCTGTACTGAGTAATGGGGGTGTGTGTGTGTGTCTCACTGCTGTACTGAGTAATGGGGGTGTGTGTGTGTGTGTGTGTCTCAATGCTGCACTGAGTAATGGGTGTGTGTGTGTGTGTGTGTGTGTGTCTCACTGTGCACTGAGTAATGGGCGTGTGTGTGTGTGTCTCACTGCTGCACTGAGTAATGGGGGTGTGTGTGTGTGTGTCTCACTGTGCACTGAGTAATGGGCGTGTGTGTGTGTGTGTCTCACTGCTGCACTGAGTAATGGGGGTGTGTGTGTGTGTCTCACTGCTGTACTGAGTAATGGGTGTGTGTGTGTGTGTGTCTCACTGCTGCACTGAGTAATGGGTGTGTGTGTGTGTGTGTCTCACTGCTGTACTGAGTAATGGGTGTGTGTGTGTGTGTGTCTCACTGCTGCACTGAGTAATGGGAGTGTGTGTGTGTGTCTCACTGCTGTACTGAGTAATGGGTGTGTGTGTGTGTGTGTGTCTCACTGCTGTACTGAGTAATGGGTGTGTGTGTGTGTGTGTCTCACTGCTGCACTGAGTAATGGGTGTGTGTGTGTGTGTGTGTCTCACTGCTGCACTGAGTAATGGGTGTGTGTGTGTGTCTCACTGCTGCACTGAGTAATGGGTGTGTGTCTCACTGCTGCACTGAGTAATGGGTGTGTGTGTGTGTGTCTCACTGCTGTACTGAGTAATGGGTGTGTGTGTCTCACTGCTGCACTGAGTAATGGGTGTGTGTGTGTGTGTGTGTGTGTGTCACTGCTGCACTGAGTAATGGGTGTGTGTGTGTGTGTGTCTCACTGCTGTACTGAGTAATGGGTGTGTGTGTGTGTGTGTGTCTCACTGCTGTACTGAGTAATGGGGGTGTGTGTGTGTCTCACTGCTGCACTGAGTAATGGGTGTGTGTGTCTCACTGCTGTACTGAGTAATGGGGGTGTGTGTGTGTGTCTCACTGCTGTACTGAGTAATGGGTGTGTGTGTCTCACTGCTGTACTGAGTAATGGGTGTGTGTGTGTGTGTGTCTCACTGCTGTACTGAGTAATGGGGGTGTGTGTGTGTCTCACTGCTGCACTGAGTAATGGGGGTGTGTGTGTGTGTCTCACTGCTGCACTGAGTAATGGGTGTGTGTGTGTGTGTGTCTCACTGCTGCACTGAGTAATGGGGGTGTGTGTGTGTGTGTGTGTGTGTGTCTCACTGCTGCACTGAGTAATGGGGGCGTGTGTGTGTCTCGCTGCTGCACTGAGTAATGGGTGTGTGTGTGTGTCTCGCTGCTGCACTGAGTAATGGGGGTGTGTGTGTGTGTGTGTGTCTCACTGCTGCACTGAGTAATGGGTGTGTGTGTCTCACTGCTGCACTGAGTAATGGGCGTGTGTGTGTGTGTCTCACTGCTGCACTGAGTAAAGGGTGTGTGTGTGTGTGTCTCACTGCTGCACTGAGTAATGGGGGTGTGTGTGTGTGTGTGTCGCACTGCTGTACTGAGTAATGGGGATGTGTGTGTGTGTCTCACTGCTGTACTGAGTAATGGGTGTGTGTGTGTGTGTGTCTCACTGCTGCACTGAGTAATGGGTGTGTGTGTGTCTCACTGCTGCACTGAGTAATGGGTGTGTGTGTGTGTGTGTCTCACTGCTGCACTGAGTAATGGGTGTGTGTGTCTCACTGCTGTACTGAGTAATGGGTGTGTGTGTGTGTGTGTCTCACTGCTGCACTGAGTAATGGGTGTGTGTGTGTCTCACTGCTGCACTGAGTAATGGGTGTGTGTGTGTGTGTGTGTCTCACTGCTGCACTGAGTAATGGGGGTGTGTGTACGTCTCACTGCTGCACTGAGTAATGGGTGTGTGTGTGTGTGTGTCTCACTGCTGCACTGAGTAATGGGTGTGTGTGTGTGTCTCACTGCTGTACTGAGTAATGGGGGTGTGTGTGTGTGTGTCTCACTGCTGCACTGAGTAATGGGTGTGTGTGTGTGTGTGTGTCTCACTGCTGCACTCAGTAATGGGGGTGTGTGTCTCACTGCTGCACTGAGTAATGGGTGTGTGTCTCACTGCTGCACTGAGTAATGGGTGTGTGTGTGTGTGTCTCACTGCTGTACTGAGTAATGGGTGTGTGTGTCTCACTGCTGCACTGAGTAATGGGTGTGTGTGTGTGTGTGTGTGTGTCACTGCTGCACTGAGTAATGGGTGTGTGTGTGTGTGTGTCTCACTGCTGTACTGAGTAATGGGTGTGTGTGTGTGTGTGTGTCTCACTGCTGTACTGAGTAATGGGGGTGTGTGTGTGTCTCACTGCTGTACTGAGTAATGGGTGTGTGTGTGTGTGTGTCTCACTGCTGTACTGAGTAATGGGGGTGTGTGTGTGTGTCTCACTGCTGTACTGAGTAATGGGTGTGTGTGTCTCACTGCTGTACTGAGTAATGGGTGTGTGTGTGTGTGTGTCTCACTGCTGTACTGAGTAATGGGGGTGTGTGTGTGTCTCACTGCTGCACTGAGTAATGGGGGTGTGTGTGTGTGTCTCACTGCTGCACTGAGTAATGGGTGTGTGTGTGTGTGTGTCTCACTGCTGCACTGAGTAATGGGGGTGTGTGTGTGTGTGTGTGTGTGTGTCTCACTGCTGCACTGAGTAATGGGGGCGTGTGTGTGTCTCGCTGCTGCACTGAGTAATGGGTGTGTGTGTGTGTGTGTCTCGCTGCTGCACTGAGTAATGGGGGTGTGTGTGTGTGTGTGTGTGTCTCACTGCTGCACTGAGTAATGGGTGTGTGTGTCTCACTGCTGCACTGAGTAATGGGCGTGTGTGTGTGTCTCACTGCTGCACTGAGTAAAGGGTGTGTGTGTGTGTGTCTCACTGCTGCACTGAGTAATGGGGGTGTGTGTGTGTGTGTGTCGCACTGCTGTACTGAGTAATGGGGATGTGTGTGTGTGTCTCACTGCTGTACTGAGTAATGGGTGTGTGTGTGTGTGTGTCTCACTGCTGCACTGAGTAATGGGTGTGTGTGTGTCTCACTGCTGCACTGAGTAATGGGTGTGTGTGTGTGTGTGTCTCACTGCTGCACTGAGTAATGGGTGTGTGTGTCTCACTGCTGTACTGAGTAATGGGCGTGTGTGTGTGTGTGTCTCACTGCTGCACTGAGTAATGGGTGTGTGTGTGTCTCACTGCTGCACTGAGTAATGGGGGTGTGTGTGTGTGTGTGTCTCACTGCTGCACTGAGTAATGGGGGTGTGTGTACGTCTCACTGCTGCACTGAGTAATGGGTGTGTGTGTGTGTGTGTGTCTCACTGCTGCACTGAGTAATGGGTGTGTGTGTGTGTGTCTCACTGCTGTACTGAGTAATGGGGGTGTGTGTGTGTGTGTCTCACTGCTGTACTGAGTAATGGGTGTGTGTGTGTGTGTGTCTCACTGCTGCACTGAGTAATGGGTGTGTGTGTGTGTGTGTGTCTCACTGCTGTACTGAGTAATGGGGATGTGTGTGTGTGTCTCACTGCTGTACTGAGTAATGGGTGTGTGTGTGTGTGTGTCTCACTGCTGCACTGAGTAATGGGTGTGTGTGTGTCTCACTGCTGCACTGAGTAATGGGTGTGTGTGTGTGTGTGTCTCACTGCTGCACTGAGTAATGGGTGTGTGTGTCTCACTGCTGTACTGAGTAATGGGTGTGTGTGTGTGTGTGTCTCACTGCTGCACTGAGTAATGGGTGTGTGTGTGTCTCACTGCTGCACTGAGTAATGCGGGTGTGTGTGTGTGTGTGTCTCACTGCTGCACTGAGTAATGGGGGTGTGTGTACGTCTCACTGCTGCACTGAGTAATGGGTGTGTGTGTGTGTGTGTGTCTCACTGCTGCACTGAGTAATGGGTGTGTGTGTGTGTGTCTCACTGCTGTACTGAGTAATGGGGGTGTGTGTGTGTGTGTCTCACTGCTGTACTGAGTAATGGGTGTGTGTGTGTGTGTGTCTCACTGCTGCACTGAGTAATGGGTGTGTGTGTGTGTGTGTGTCTCACTGCTGCACTGAGTAATGGGGGTGTGTGTGTGTGTGTGTGTCTCACTGCTGTACTGAGTAATGGGGGTGTGTGTGTGTGTCTCACTGCTGTACTGAGTAATGGGGGCGTGTGTGTGTGTGTGTCTCACTGCTGCACTGAGTAATGGGTGAGTGTGTGTGTGTGTCTCACTGCCGCACTGAGTAATGGGGGTGTGTGTGTGTGTGTCTCACTGCTGTACTGAGTAATGGGTGTGTGTGTGTCTCACTGCTGTACTGAGTAATGGGGGTGTGTGTGTGTGTGTGTTTCTCACGGCTGCACTGAGTAATGGGTGTGTGTGTGTGTCTCACTGCTGTACTGAGTAATGGGTGTGTGTGTGTGTGTGTGTGTCTCACTGCTGTACTGAGTAATGGGGGCGTGTGTGTGTGTGTCTCACTGCTGTACTGAGTAATGGGGGTGTGTGTGTGTGTGTCTCACTGCTGCACTGAGTAATGGGTGTGTGTGTCTCACTGCTGCACTGAGTAATGGGGGTGTGTGTGTGTCTCACTGCTGCACTGAGTAGTGGGTGTGTGTGTGTCTCACTGCTGCACTGAGTAATGGGTGTGTGTGTGTGTGTGTCTCACTGCTGTACTGAGTAATGGGGGTGTGTGTGTGTGTGTCTCACTGCTGTACTGAGTAATGGGGGTGTGTGTGTGTGTGTGTGTGTCTCACTGCTGCACTGAGTAATGGGGGTGTGTGTGTGTGTGTCTCACTGCTGTACTGAGTAATGGGGGTGTGTGTGTGTGTGTCTCACTGCTGCACTGAGTAATGGGGGTGTGTGTGTGTGTGTGTCTCACTGCTGCACTGAGTAATGGGGGCGTGTGTGTGTGTGTGTCTCACTGCTGCACTGAGTAATGGGGGGTGTGTGTGTGCGTCTCACTGCTGTACTGAGTAATGGGTGTGTGTGTCTCACTGCTGTACTGAGTAATGGGTGTGTGTGTGTGTCTCAATGCTGCACTGAGTAATGGGGGTGTGTGTGTGTGTGTCTCACTGCTGTACTGAGTAATGGGGGTGTGTGTGTGTGTGTGTCTCACTGCTGTACTGAGTAATGGGGGTGTGTGTGTGTCTCACTGCTGCACTGAGTAATGGGTGTGTGTGTGTGTGTCTCACTGCTGCACTGAGTAATGGGTGTGTGTGTGTGTGTCTCACTGCTGCACTGAGTAATGGGGGTGTGTGTGTGTGTCTCACTGCTGCACTGAGTAATGGGTGTGTGTGTGTGTGTCTCACTGCTGCACTGAGTAATGGGGGTGTGTGTGTGTGTGTGTGTGTCTCACTGCTGCACTGAGTAATGGGGGTGTGTGTGTGTGTCTCACTGCTGTACTGAGTAATGGGGTGTTGTGTGTGTGTGTGTGTGTCTCACTGCTGCACTGAGTAATGGGGGTGTGTGTGTGTGTGTCTCACTGCTGCACTGAGTAATCGGTGTGTGTGTCTCACTGCTGCACTGAGTAATGGGTGTGTGTGTCTCACTGCTGCACTGAGTAATGGGGGTGTGTGTGTGTGTGTGTGTCTCACTGCTGCACTGAGTAATGGGGGTGTGTGTGTGTGTCTCACTGCTGTACTGAGTAATGGGGGTGTGTGTGTGTGTGTGTGTTTGTCTCACTGCTGCACTGAGTAATGGGTATGTGTGTGTGTGTGTCTCACTGCTTTACTGAGTAATGGGGGTGTGTGTGTGTGTCTCACTGCTGTACTGAGTAATGGGGGTGTGTGTGTGAGTGTGTCTCACTGCTGCACTGAGTAATGGGGGTGTGTGTGTGTGTGTCTCACTGCTGCACTGAGTAATGGGGGTGTGTGTGTGTGTGTGTCTCACTGCTGCACTGAGTAATGGGGGTGTGTGTGTGTGTGTGTCTCACTGCTGCACTGAGTAATGGGGGTGTGTGTGTGTGTCTCACTGCTGTACTGAGTAATGGGTGTGTGTGTGTGTGTGTGTCTCACTGCTGCACTGAGTAATGGGGGTGTGTGTGTGTGTGTCTCACTGCTGCACTGAGTAATGGGGGTGTGTGTGTGTCTCACTGCTGTACTGAGTAATGGGGGTGTGTGTGTGTGTGTGTGTGTGTGTGTCTCACTGCTGTACTGAGTAATGGGGGTGTGTGTGTGTGTGTCTCACTGCTGTACTGAGTAATGGGTGTGTGTGTCTCACTGCTGTACTGAGTAATGGGGGTGTGTGTGTGTGTCTCACTGCTGTACTGAGTAATGGGTGTGTGTGTCTCACTGCTGTACTGAGTAATGGGTGTGTGTGTGTGTGTGTCTCACTGCTGTACTGAGTAATGGGGGTGTGTGTGTGTCTCACTGCTGCACTGAGTAATGGGGGTGTGTGTGTGTGTCTCACTGCTGCACTGAGTAATGGGTGTGTGTGTGTGTGTGTCTCACTGCTGCACTGAGTAATGGGGGTGTGTGTGTGTGTGTGTGTGTGTGTCTCACTGCTGCACTGAGTAATGGGGGCGTGTGTGTGTCTCGCTGCTGCACTGAGTAATGGGTGTGTGTGTGTGTCTCGCTGCTGCACTGAGTAATGGGGGGGTGTGTGTGTGTGTCTGTCTCACTGCTGCACTGAGTAATGGGTGTGTGTGTCTCACTGCTGCACTGAGTAATGGGCGTGTGTGTGTGTGTGTGTGTGTGTGTCTCACTGCTGCACTGAGTAATGGGGGCGTGTGTGTGTCTCGCTGCTGCACTGAGTAATGGGTGTGTGTGTGTGTCTCGCTGCTGCACTGAGTAATGGGGGGGTGTGTGTGTGTGTCTGTCTCACTGCTGCACTGAGTAATGGGTGTGTGTGTCTCACTGCTGCACTGAGTAATGGGCGTGTGTGTGTGTGTCTCACTGCTGCACTGAGTAAAGGGTGTGTGTGTGTGTGTCTCACTGCTGCACTGAGTAATGGGGGTGTGTGTGTGTGTGTGTCGCACTGCTGTACTGAGTAATGGGGATGTGTGTGTGTGTCTCACTGCTGTACTGAGTAATGGGTGTGTGTGTGTGTGTGTCTCACTGCTGCACTGAGTAATGGGTGTGTGTGTGTCTCACTGCTGCACTGAGTAATGGGTGTGTGTGTGTGTGTGTCTCACTGCTGCACTGAGTAATGGGTGTGTGTGTCTCACTGCTGTACTGAGTAATGGGTGTGTGTGTGTGTGTGTCTCACTGCTGCACTGAGTAATGGGTGTGTGTGTGTCTCACTGCTGCACTGAGTAATGGGTGTGTGTGTGTGTGTGTGTCTCACTGCTGCACTGAGTAATGGGGGTGTGTGTACGTCTCACTGCTGCACTGAGTAATGGGTGTGTGTGTGTGTGTGTCTCACTGCTGCACTGAGTAATGGGTGTGTGTGTGTGTCTCACTGCTGTACTGAGTAATGGGGGTGTGTGTGTGTGTGTCTCACTGCTGCACTGAGTAATGGGTGTGTGTGTGTGTGTGTGTCTCACTGCTGCACTCAGTAATGGGGGTGTGTGTCTCACTGCTGCACTGAGTAATGGGTGTGTGTCTCACTGCTGCACTGAGTAATGGGTGTGTGTGTGTGTGTCTCACTGCTGTACTGAGTAATGGGTGTGTGTGTCTCACTGCTGCACTGAGTAATGGGTGTGTGTGTGTGTGTGTGTGTGTCACTGCTGCACTGAGTAATGGGTGTGTGTGTGTGTGTGTCTCACTGCTGTACTGAGTAATGGGTGTGTGTGTGTGTGTGTGTCTCACTGCTGTACTGAGTAATGGGGGTGTGTGTGTGTCTCACTGCTGCACTGAGTAATGGGTGTGTGTGTGTGTGTGTCTCACTGCTGTACTGAGTAATGGGGGTGTGTGTGTGTGTCTCACTGCTGTACTGAGTAATGGGTGTGTGTGTCTCACTGCTGTACTGAGTAATGGGTGTGTGTGTGTGTGTGTCTCACTGCTGTACTGAGTAATGGGGGTGTGTGTGTGTCTCACTGCTGCACTGAGTAATGGGGGTGTGTGTGTGTGTCTCACTGCTGCACTGAGTAATGGGTGTGTGTGTGTGTGTGTCTCACTGCTGCACTGAGTAATGGGGGTGTGTGTGTGTGTGTGTGTGTGTGTGTCTCACTGCTGCACTGAGTAATGGGGGCGTGTGTGTGTCTCGCTGCTGCACTGAGTAATGGGTGTGTGTGTGTGTGTGTCTCGCTGCTGCACTGAGTAATGGGGGTGTGTGTGTGTGTGTGTGTCTCACTGCTGCACTGAGTAATGGGTGTGTGTGTCTCACTGCTGCACTGAGTAATGGGCGTGTGTGTGTGTGTCTCACTGCTGCACTGAGTAAACGGTGTGTGTGTGTGTGTCTCACTGCTGCACTGAGTAATGGGGGTGTGTGTGTGTGTGTGTCGCACTGCTGTACTGAGTAATGGGGATGTGTGTGTGTGTCTCACTGCTGTACTGAGTAATGGGTGTGTGTGTGTGTGTGTCTCACTGCTGCACTGAGTAATGGGTGTGTGTGTGTCTCACTGCTGCACTGAGTAATGGGTGTGTGTGTGTGTGTGTCTCACTGCTGCACTGAGTAATGGGTGTGTGTGTCTCACTGCTGTACTGAGTAATGGGTGTGTGTGTGTGTGTGTCTCACTGCTGCACTGAGTAATGGGTGTGTGTGTGTCTCACTGCTGCACTGAGTAATGGGGGTGTGTGTGTGTGTGTGTCTCACTGCTGCACTGAGTAATGGGGGTGTGTGTACGTCTCACTGCTGCACTGAGTAATGGGTGTGTGTGTGTGTGTGTGTCTCTTTGCTGCACTGAGTAATGGGTGTGTGTGTGTGTGTCTCACTGCTGTACTGAGTAATGGGGGTGTGTGTGTGTGTGTCTCACTGCTGTACTGAGTAATGGGTGTGTGTGTGTGTGTGTCTCACTGCTGCACTGAGTAATGGGTGTGTGTGTGTGTGTGTGTCTCACTGCTGCACTGAGTAATGGGGGTGTGTGTGTGTGTGTGTCTCACTGCTGTACTGAGTAATGGGGGTGTGTGTGTGTGTGTGTGTCTCACTGCTGTACTGAGTAATGGGGGTGTGTGTGTGTCTCACTGCTGCACTGAGTAATGGGGGTGTGTGTGTGTGTGTGTGTCTCACTGCTGTACTGAGTAATGGGGTGTGTGTGTGTGTCTCACTGCTGTACTGAGTAATGGGGGCGTGTGTGTGTGTGTGTCTCACTGCTGCACTGAGTAATGGGTGAGTGTGTGTGTGTGTCTCACTGCCGCACTGAGTAATGGGGGTGTGTGTGTGTGTGTCTCACTGCTGTACTGAGTAATGGGTGTGTGTGTGTCTCACTGCTGTACTGAGTAATGGGGGTGTGTGTGTGTGTGTGTTTCTCACGGCTGCACTGAGTAATGGGTGTGTGTGTGTGTCTCACTGCTGTACTGAGTAATGGGTGTGTGTGTGTGTGTGTGTGTCTCAGTGCTGTACTGAGTAATGGGGGCGTGTGTGTGTGTGTCTCACTGCTGTACTGAGTAATGGGGGTGTGTGTGTGTGTGTCTCACTGCTGCACTGAGTAATGGGTGTGTGTGTCTCACTGCTGCACTGAGTAATGGGGGTGTGTGTGTGTCTCACTGCTGCACTGAGTAGTGGGTGTGTGTGTGTCTCACTGCTGCACTGAGTAATGGGTGTGTGTGTGTGTGTGTCTCACTGCTGTACTGAGTAATGGGGGTGTGTGTGTGTGTGTCTCACTGCTGTACTGAGTAATGGGGGTGTGTGTGTGTGTGTGTGTGTCTCACTGCTGCACTGAGTAATGGGGGTGTGTGTGTGTGTGTCTCACTGCTGTACTGAGTAATGGGGGTGTGTGTGTGTGTGTCTCACTGCTGCACTGAGTAATGGGGGTGTGTGTGTGTGTGTGTCTCACTGCTGCACTGAGTAATGGGGGCGTGTGTGTGTGTGTGTCTCACTGCTGCACTGAGTAATGGGGGGTGTGTGTGTGCGTCTCACTGCTGTACTGAGTAATGGGTGTGTGTGTGTGTGTGTGTCTCACTGCTGTACTGAGTAATGGGTGTGTGTGTGTGTCTCAATGCTGCACTGAGTAATGGGGGTGTGTGTGTGTGTCTCACTGCTGCACTGAGTAATGGGTGTGTGTGTGTGTGTCTCACTGCTGCACTGAGTAATGGGTGTGTGTGTGTGTGTCTCACTGCTGCACTGAGTAATGGGGGTGTGTGTGTGTGTCTCACTGCTGCACTGAGTAATGGGTGTGTGTGTGTGTGTCTCACTGCTGCACTGAGTAATGGGGGTGTGTGTGTGTGTGTGTGTGTCTCACTGCTGCACTGAGTAATGGGGGTGTGTGTGTGTGTCTCACTGCTGCACTGAGTAATGGGTGTGTGTGTGTGTGTCTCACTGCTGCACTGAGTAATGGGGTGTTGTGTGTGTGTGTGTGTGTCTCACTGCTGCACTGAGTAATGGGGGTGTGTGTGTGTGTGTCTCACTGCTGCACTGAGTAATCGGTGTGTGTGTCTCACTGCTGCACTGAGTAATGGGTGTGTGTGTGTGTGTCTCACTGCTGCACTGAGTAATGGGGGTGTGTGTGTGTGTGTGTGTCTCACTGCTGCACTGAGTAATGGGGGTGTGTGTGTGTGTCTCACTGCTGTACTGAGTAATGGGTGTGTGTGTTTGTCTCACTGCTGCACTGAGTAATGGGTATGTGTGTGTGTGTGTCTCACTGCTTTACTGAGTAATGGGGGTGTGTGTGTGTGTCTCACTGCTGTACTGAGTAATGGGGGTGTGTGTGTGAGTGTGTCTCACTGCTGCACTGAGTAATGGGGGTGTGTGTGTGTGTGTCTCACTGCTGCACTGAGTAATGGGGGTGTGTGTGTGTGTGTCTCACTGCTGTACTGAGTAATGGGGGTGTGTGTGTGTGTGTGTGTCTCACTGCTGCACTGAGTAATGGGGGTGTGTGTGTGTGTGTGTCTCACTGCTGCACTGAGTAATGGGGGTGTGTGTGTGTGTGTGTCTCACTGCTGTACTGAGTAATGGGTGTGTGTGTGTGTGTGTGTCTCACTGCTGCACTGAGTAATGGGGGTGTGTGTGTGTGTGTCTCACTGCTGCACTGAGTAATGGGGGGGTGTGTGTGTCTCACTGCTGTACTGAGTAATGGGGGTGTGTGTGTGTGTGTGTGTGTGTGTCTCACTGCTGTACTGAGTAATGGGGGTGTGTGTGTGTGTGTCTCACTGCTGTACTGAGTAATGGGTGTGTGTGTCTCACTGCTGCACTGAGTAATGGGGGTGTGTGTGTGTCTCACTGCTGCACTGAGTAATGGGGGTGTGTGTGTGTCTCACTGCTGCACTGAGTAATGGGTGTGTGTGTGTGTGTGTCTCACTGCTGTACTGAGTAATGGGGGTGTGTGTGTGTGTGTCTCACTGCTGTACTGAGTAATGGGTGTGTGTGTGTGTGTGTCTCACTGCTGCACTGAGTAATGGGGGTGTGTGTGTGTGTGTCTCACTGCTGTACTGAGTAATGGGGGTGTGTGTGTGTGTGTCTCACTGCTGCACTGAGTAATGGGTGTGTGTGTGTGTGTGTGTCTCACTGCTGCATTGAGTAATGGGGGCATGTGTGTGTGTGTGTCTCACTGCTGCACTGAGTAATGGGGGTGTGTGTGTGTGTGTCTCACTGCTGTACTGAGTAATGGGGGTGTGTGTGTGTGTGTCTCACTGCTGCACTGAGTAATGGGTGTGTGTGTGTGTGTGTGTCTCACTGCTGCACTGAGTAATGGGTGTGTGTGTGTGTGTGTGTCTCACTGCTGCATTGAGTAATGGGGGCATGTGTGTGTGTGTGTCTCACTGCTGCACTGAGTAATGGGGTGTGTGTGTGTGCGTCTCACTGCTGTACTGAGTAATGGGTGTGTGTGTGTGTGTGTGTGTCTCACTGCTGTACTGAGTAATGGGTGTGTGTGTGTGTGTGTGTCTCAATGCTGCACTGAGTAATGGGGGTGTGTGTGTGTGTGTGTGTCTCACTGCTGCACTGAGTAATGGGGGTGTGTGTGTGTGTCTCACTGCTGCACTGAGTAATGGGTGTGTGTGTGTGTGTGTGTCTCACTGCTGTACTGAGTAATGGGTGTGTGTGTGTGTCTCACTGCTGTACTGAGTAATGGGTGTGTGTGTCTCACTGCTGTACTGAGTAATGGGTGTGTGTGTGTGTGTGTCACTGCTGTACTGAGTAATGTGTGTGTGTGTCTCACTGCTGCACTGAGTAATGGGGGTGTGTGTGTGTGTGTGTGTCTCACTGCTGTACTGAGTAATGGGGGTGTGTGTGTGTGTGTGTCTCACTGCTGTACTGAGTAATGGCGGTGTGTGTGTGTGTGTGTCTCACTGCTGCACTGAGTAATGGGTGTGTGTGTGTGTCTCACTGCTGTACTGAGTAATGGCGGTGTGTGTGTGTGTGTGTCTCACTGCTGTACTGAGTAATGGGGGTGTGTGTGTGTCTCACTGCTGCACTGAGTAATGGGTGTGTGTGTGTGTGTGTGTGTCTCACTGCTGTACTGAGTAATGGGGGTGTGTGTGTGTCTCACTGCTGCACTGAGTAATGGGGGCGTGTGTGTGTGTGTCTCACTGCTGCACTGAGTAATGGGGGCGTGTGTGTGTCTCGCTGCTGCACTGAGTAATGGGGGTGTGTGTGTGTGTGTCTCACTGCTGCACTGAGTAATGGGGGTGTGTGTGTGTGTGTGTGTCTCACTGCTGCACTGAGTAATGGGGGTGTGTGTGTGTGTGTCTCACTGCTGCACTGAGTAATGGGGGTGTGTGTGTGTGTGTCTCACTGCTGCACTGAGTAATGGGGGCGTGTGTGTGTCTCGCTGCTGCACTGAGTAATGGGGGTGTGTGTGTGTGTGTCTCGCTGCTGCACTGAGTAATGGGGGCGTGTGTGTGTGTGTGTGTGTGTCTCACTGCTGCACTGAGTAATGGGGGTGTGTGTGTGTGTGTCTCACTGCTGTACTGAGTAATGGGTGTGTGTGTGTGTGCGTCTCACTGCTGCACTGAGTAATGGGGGTGTGTGTGTGTGTGTGTCTCACTGCTGCACTGAGTAATGGGTGTGTGTGTCTCACTGCTGTACTGAGTAATGGGTGTGTGTGTGTGTGTGTGTGTGTCTCACTGCTGCACTGAGTAATGGGGGTGTGTGTGTGTGTGTGTCTCACTGCTGTACTGAGTAATGGGTGTGTGTGTGTGTGTGTCTCACTGCTGTACTGAGTAATGGGTGTGTGTGTGTGTGTGTGTGTCTCACTGCTGCACTGAGTAATGGGGGTGTGTGTGTGTCTGTCTCACTGCTGTACTGAGTAATGGGTGTGTGTGTGTCTCACTGCTGCACTGAGTAATGGGGGTGTGTGTGTGTGTGTGTGTGTCTCACTGCTGTACTGAGTATTGGGGGTGTGTGTGTGTGTGTCTCACTGCTGTACTGAGTAATGGGTGTGTGTGTGTGTGTGTGTGTGTCTCACTGCTGTACTGAGTATTGGGGGTGTGTGTGTGTGTGTCTCACTGCTGTACTGAGTAATGGGTGTGTGTGTGTGTCTCACTGCTGTACTGAGTAATGGGGGTGTGTGTGTGTGTGTGTCTCACTGCTGTACTGAGTAATGGGGGTGTGTGTGTGTGTGTGTTTCTCACGGCTGCACTGAGTAATGGGTGTGTGTGTGTGTGTCTCACTGCTGTACTGAGTAATGGGGGTGTGTGTGTGTGTGTTTCACTGCTGCACTGAGTAATGGGGGTGTGTGTGTGTGTCTCACTGCTGCACTGAGTAATGGGTGTGTGTGTGTGTGTGTGTGTCTCACTGCTGCACTGAGTAATGGGTGTGTGTGTGTGTGTGTATCACTGCTGCACTGAGTATTGGGTGTGTGTGTGTGTGTGTGTGTGTCTCACTGCTGTACTGAGTAATGGGAGTGTGTGTGTGTCTCACTGCTGTACTGAGTAATGGGTGTGTGTGTGTGTGTGTATCACTGCTGCACTGAGTATTGGGTGTGTGTGTGTGTGTGTGTGTGTCTCACTGCTGTACTGAGTAATGGGAGTGTGTGTCTCACTGCTGCACTGAGTAATGGGTGTGTGTGTGTGTGTCTCACTGCTGCACTGAGTAATGGGTGTGTGTGTCTCACTGCTGTACTGAGTAATGGGGGTGTGTGTGTGTCTCACTGCTGCACTGAGTAATGGGTGTGTGTGTGTGTGTGTGTGTCTCACTGCTGTACTGAGTAATGGGGGCGTGTGTGTGTGTGTGTGTCTCACTGCTGCACTGAGTAATGGGGGTGTGTGTGTGTGTCTCACTGCTGCACTGAGTAATGGGGGTGTGTGTGTGTGTGTGTGTCTCACTGCTGCACTGAGTAATGGGGGTGTGTGTGTGTGTGTCTCACTGCTGCACTGAGTAATGGGGGTGTGTGTGTGTGTGTGTGTGTCTCACTGCTGCACTGAGTAATGGGGGCGTGTGTGTGTGTCTCACTGCTGTACTGAGTAATGGGGGCGTGTGTGTGTGTCTCACTGCTGCACTGAGTAATGGGGGTGTGTGTGTGTCTCACTGCTGCACTGAGTAATGGGTGTGTGTGTGTGTGTGTGTCTCACTGCTGCACTGAGTAATGGGGGGGTGTGTGTGTGTCTCACTGCTGTACTGAGTAATGGGGGTGTGTGTGTGTCTCACTGCTGTACTGAGTAATGGGGGCGTGTGTGTTTGTGTGTGTGTGTCTCACTGCTGTACTGAGTAATGGGGGTGTGTGTGTGTGTCTCACTGCTGTACTGAGTAATGGGGGTGTGTGTGTGTCTCACTGCTGTACTGAGTAATGGGGGCGTGTGTGTTTGTGTGTGTGTGTCTCACTGCTGTACTGAGTAATGGGGGCGTGTGTGTTTGTGTGTGTGTGTCTCACTGCTGTACTGAGTAATGGGGGCATGTGTGTGTGTGTCTCACTGCTGTACTGAGTAATGGGGGCATGTGTGTGTGTGCGTCTCACTGCTGTCCTGAGTAATGGGGGTGTGTGTGTGTCTCACTGCTGTTCTGAGTAATGGGTGTGTGTGTGTGTGTGTCTCACTGCTGCACTGAGTAATGGGGGCGTGTGTGTGTGCGTCTCACTGCTGTACTGAGTAATGGGGGCGTGTGTGTGTGTGTGTGTGTCTCGCTGCTGCACTGAGTAATGGGTGTGTGTGTGTGTCTCACTGCTGCACTGAGTAATGGGCGTGTGTGTGTGTCTCACTGCTGCACTGAGTAAAGGGTGTGTGTGTGTGTGTCGCACTGCTGTACTGAGTAATGGGGGTGTGTGTGTGTGTCTCACTGCTGTACTGAGTAATGGGGGTGTGTGTGTGTGTCTCACTGCTGTACTGAGTAATGGGGGTGTGTGTGTGTGTGTGTGTCTCAATGCTGCACTGAGTAATGGGTGTGTGTGTGTGTGTGTGTGTGTGTCTCACTGTGCACTGAGTAATGGGCGTGTGTGTGTGTGTCTCACTGCTGCACTGAGTAATGGGGGTGTGTGTGTGTGTGTCTCACTGCTGCACTGAGTAATGGGTGTGTGTGTGTGTGTGTGTCTCACTGCTGTACTGAGTAATGGGGGTGTGTGTGTGTGTCTCACTGCTGTACTGAGTAATGGGTGTGTGTGTGTGTGTGTCTCACTGCTGCACTGAGTAATGGGTGTGTGTGTGTGTGTGTCTCACTGCTGTACTGAGTAATGGGTGTGTGTGTGTGTGTGTCTCACTGCTGCACTGAGTAATGGGGGTGTGTGTGTGTGTCTCACTGCTGTACTGAGTAATGGGTGTGTGTGTGTGTGTGTCTCACTGCTGTACTGAGTAATGGGT
>NW_027310197.1:0-72500 GCF_047496795.1 Chiloscyllium punctatum | reverse complement strand
ACTGAGTAATGGGTGTGTGTGTGTGTGTGTCTCACTGCTGCACTGAGTAATGGGTGTGTGTGTCTCACTGCTGTTCTGAGTAATGGGGGGGTGTGTGTGTGTCTCACTGCTGTACTGAGTAATGGGTGTGTGTGTGTGTGTGTCTCACTGCTGCACTGAGTAATGGGTGTGTGTGTCTCACTGCTGCACTGAGTAATGGGTGTGTGTGTGTCTCACTGCTGCACTGAGTAATGGGGGTGTGTGTGTGTGTGTGTCTCACTGCTGCACTGAGTAATGGGGGTGTGTGTACGTCTCACTGCTGCACTGAGTAATGGGTGTGTGTGTGTGTGTGTCTCACTGCTGCACTGAGTAATGGGTGTGTGTGTGTGTGTCTCACTGCTGTACTGAGTAATGGGGGTGTGTGTGTGTGTGTCTCACTGCTGTACTGAGTAATGTGTGTGTGTGTGTGTGTCTCACTGCTGCACTGAGTAATGGGTGTGTGTGTGTGTGTGTGTCTCACTGCTGCACTGAGTAATGGGGGTGTGTGTGTGTGTGTGTGTCTCACTGCTGTACTGAGCAATGGGGGTGTGTGTGTGTGTCTCACTGCTGTACTGAGTAATGGGGGCGTGTGTGTGTGTGTGTGTCTCACTGCTGCACTGAGTAATGGGTGAGTGTGTGTGTGTGTCTCACTGCCGCACTGAGTAATGGGGGTGTGTGTGTGTGTGTCTCACTGCTGTACTGAGTAATGGGTGTGTGTGTGTCTCACTGCTGTACTGAGTAATGGGGGTGTGTGTGTGTGTGTGTTTCTCACGGCTGCACTGAGTAATGGGTGTGTGTGTGTGTCTCACTGCTGTACTGAGTAATGGGTGTGTGTGTGTGTGTGTGTGTCTCACTGCTGTACTGAGTAATGGGGGCGTGTGTGTGTGTGTCTCACTGCTGTACTGAGTAATGGGGGTGTGTGTGTGTGTGTCTCACTGCTGCACTGAGTAATGGGTGTGTGTGTCTCACTGCTGCACTGAGTAATGGGGGTGTGTGTGTGTCTCACTGCTGCACTGAGTAGTGGGTGTGTGTGTGTCTCACTGCTGCACTGAGTAATGGGTGTGTGTGTGTGTGTGTCTCACTGCTGTACTGAGTAATGGGGGTGTGTGTGTGTGTGTCTCACTGCTGTACTGAGTAATGGGGGTGTGTGTGTGTGTGTGTGTGTCTCACTGCTGCACTGAGTAATGGGGGTGTGTGTGTGTGTGTCTCACTGCTGCACTGAGTAATGGGGGTGTGTGTGTGTGTGTGTCTCACTGCTGCACTGAGTAATGGGGGCGTGTGTGTGTGTGTGTCTCACTGCTGCACTGAGTAATGGGGGGTGTGTGTGTGCGTCTCACTGCTGTACTGAGTAATGGGTGTGTGTGTGTGTGTGTGTCTCACTGCTGTACTGAGTAATGGGTGTGTGTGTGTGTCTCAATGCTGCACTGAGTAATGGGGGTGTGTGTGTGTGTCTCACTGCTGCACTGAGTAATGGGTGTGTGTGTGTGTGTCTCACTGCTGCACTGAGTAATGGGTGTGTGTGTGTGTGTCTCACTGCTGCACTGAGTAATGGGGGTGTGTGTGTGTGTCTCACTGCTGCACTGAGTAATGGGGGTGTGTGTGTGTGTGTGTGTGTCTCACTGCTGCACTGAGTAATGGGGGTGTGTGTGTGTGTCTCACTGCTGTACTGAGTAATGGGTGTGTGTGTGTGTCTCACTGCTGCACTGAGTAATGGGTGTGTGTGTGTGTGTCTCACTGCTGCACTGAGTAATGGGTGTGTGTGTGTGTGTCTCACTGCTGCACTGAGTAATGGGGGTGTGTGTGTGTGTGTGTGTGTCTCACTGCTGCACTGAGTAATGGGGGTGTGTGTGTGTGTCTCACTGCTGTACTGAGTAATGGGGGTGTGTGTGTGTGTGTGTGTGTCTCACTGCTGCACTGAGTAATGGGGGTGTGTGTGTGTGTGTCTCACTGCTGCACTGAGTAATCGGTGTGTGTGTCTCACTGCTGCACTGAGTAATGGGTGTGTGTGTGTGTGTCTCACTGCTGCACTGAGTAATGGGGGTGTGTGTGTGTGTGTGTGTCTCACTGCTGCACTGAGTAATGGGGGTGTGTGTGTGTGTCTCACTGCTGTACTGAGTAATGGGGGTGTGTGTGTGTGTGTGTGTTTGTCTCACTGCTGCACTGAGTAATGGGTATGTGTGTGTGTGTGTCTCACTGCTGTACTGAGTAATGGGGGTGTGTGTGTGTGTCTCACTGCTGTACTGAGTAATGGGGGTGTGTGTGTGAGTGTGTCTCACTGCTGCACTGAGTAATGGGGGTGTGTGTGTGTGTGTCTCACTGCTGCACTGAGTAATGGGGGTGTGTGTGTGTGTGTCTCACTGCTGTACTGAGTAATGGGGGTGTGTGTGTGTGTGTGTCTCACTGCTGCACTGAGTAATGGGGGTGTGTGTGTGTGTCTCACTGCTGTACTGAGTAATGGGTGTGTGTGTGTGTGTGTGTCTCACTGCTGCACTGAGTAATGGGGGTGTGTGTGTGTGTGTCTCACTGCTGCACTGAGTAATGGGGGTGTGTGTGTGTCTCACTGCTGTACTGAGTAATGGGGGTGTGTGTGTGTGTGTGTGTCTCACTGCTGTACTGAGTAATGGGGGTGTGTGTGTGTGTGTCTCACTGCTGTACTGAGTAATGGGTGTGTGTGTCTCACTGCTGCACTGAGTAATGGGGGTGTGTGTGTGTCTCACTGCTGCACTGAGTAATGGGGGTGTGTGTGTGTCTCACTGCTGCACTGAGTAATGGGGGTGTGTGTGTGTGTGTCTCACTGCTGTACTGAGTAATGGGTGTGTGTGTGTGTGTGTCTCACTGCTGCACTGAGTAATGGGGGTGTGTGTGTGTGTGTCTCACTGCTGTACTGAGTAATGGGGGTGTGTGTGTGTGTGTCTCACTGCTGTACTGAGTAATGGGGGTGTGTGTGTGTGTGTCTCACTGCTGCACTGAGTAATGGGTGTGTGTGTGTGTGTGTGTCTCACTGCTGCACTGAGTAATGGGTGTGTGTGTGTGTGTGTGTCTCACTGCTGCATTGAGTAATGGGGGCATGTGTGTGTGTGTGTCTCACTGCTGCACTGAGTAATGGGGGGTGTGTGTGTGCGTCTCACTGCTGTACTGAGTAATGGGTGTGTGTGTGTGTGTGTGTGTCTCACTGCTGTACTGAGTAATGGGTGTGTGTGTGTGTGTGTGTCTCAATGCTGCACTGAGTAATGGGGGTGTGTGTGTGTGTGTGTGTCTCACTGCTGCACTGAGTAATGGGGGTGTGTGTGTGTGTCTCACTGCTGCACTGAGTAATGGGTGTGTGTGTGTGTGTGTGTCTCACTGCTGTACTGAGTAATGGGTGTGTGTGTGTGTCTCACTGCTGCACTGAGTAATGGGTGTGTGTGTCTCACTGCTGCACTGAGTAATGGGGGTATGTGTGTGTGTGTGTGTCTCACTGCTGTACTGAGTAATGGGTGTGTGTGTCTCACTGCTGTACTGAGTAATGGGTGTGTGTGTGTGTGTGTGTGTCACTGCTGTACTGAGTAATGTGTGTGTGTGTCTCACTGCTGCACTGAGTAATGGGGGTGTGTGTGTGTGTGTGTCTCACTGCTGTACTGAGTAATGGGGGTGTGTGTGTGTGTGTGTCTCACTGCTGTACTGAGTAATGGGGGTGTGTGTGTGTCTCACTGCTGCACTGAGTAATGGGGGTGTGTGTGTGTCTCACTGCTGTACTGAGTAATGGGTGTGTGTGTCTCACTGCTGTACTGAGTAATGGGTGTGTGTGTGTGTGTGTGTGTGTGTGTCACTGCTGTACTGAGTAATGTGTGTGTGTGTCTCACTGCTGCACTGAGTAATGGGGGTGTGTGTGTGTGTGTGTGTCTCACTGCTGTACTGAGTAATGGCGGTGTGTGTGTGTGTGTGTCTCACTGCTGTACTGAGTAATGGGGGTGTGTGTGTGTCTCACTGCTGCACTGAGTAATGGGGGTGTGTGTGTGTGTGTGTGTCTCACTGCTGCACTGAGTAATGGGGGTGTGTGTGTGTGTGTCTCACTGCTGCACTGAGTAATGGGGGTGTGTGTGTGTGTGTCTCACTGCTGCACTGAGTAATGGGGGCGTGTGTGTGTCTCGCTGCTGCACTGAGTAATGGGGGTGTGTGTGTGTGTCTCACTGCTGCACTGAGTAATGGGGGTGTGTGTGTGTGTGTGTGTGTGTCTCACTGCTGCACTGAGTAATGGGGGTGTGTGTGTGTGTGTCTCACTGCTGTACTGAGTAATGGGTGTGTGTGTGTCTCACTGCTGTACTGAGTAATGGGTGTGTGTGTGTGTGTGTGTCTCACTGCTGTACTGAGTAATGGGGGTGTGTGTGTGTCTCACTGCTGCACTGAGTAATGGGTGTGTGTGTGTGTGTGTGTCTCACTGCTGCACTGAGTAATGGGGGTGTGTGTGTGTCTGACTGCTGTACTGAGTAATGGGTGTGTGTGTGTGTGTGTGTGTCTCACTGCTGCACTGAGTAATGGGGGTGTGTGTGTGTCTCACTGCTGTACTGAGTAATGGGGGTGTGTGTGTGTGTGTGTCTCACTGCTGCACTGAGTAATGGGTGTGTGTGTGTGTCTCACTGCTGTACTGAGTAATGGGGGTGTGTGTGTGTCTCACTGCTGCACTGAGTAATGGGTGTGTGTGTGTGTGTGTGTCTCACTGCTGTACTGAGTAATGTGGGTGTGTCTCACTGCTGCACTGAGTAATGGGTGTGTGTGTGTGTGTGTGTGTGTCTCACTGCTGCACTGAGTAATGGGTGTGTGTGTGTGTGTGTCTCACTGCTGCACTGAGTAATGGGTGTGTGTGTCTCACTGCTGTACTGAGTAATGGGGGTGTGTGTACGTCTCACTGCTGCACTGAGTAATGGGTGTGTGTGTGTGTCTCACTGCTGCACTGAGTAATGGGGGCGTGTGTGTGTGTCTCACTGCTGCACTGAGTAATGGGTGTGTGTGTGTGTGCATCTCACTGCTGCACTGAGTAATGGGGGTGTGTGTGTGTGTGTGTGTCTCACTGCTGCACTGAGTAATGGGTGTGTGTGTGTGTGCGTCTCACTGCTGCACTGAGTAATGGGGGTGTGTGTGTGTGTGTGTCTCACTGCTGCACTGAGTAATGGGTGTGTGTGTCTCACTGCTGTACTGAGTAATGGGTGTGTGTGTGTGTGTGTGTGTGTCTCACTGCTGCACTGAGTAATGGGGGTGTGTGTGTGTGTGTGTCTCACAGCTGTACTGAGTAATGGGTGTGTGTGTGTGTGTGTCTCACTGCTGTACTGAGTAATGGGTGTGTGTGTGTGTGTGTGTGTGTGTCTCACTGCTGCACTGAGTAATGGGGGTGTGTGTGTGTCTGTCTCACTGCTGTACTGAGTAATGGGTGTGTGTGTGTCTCACTGCTGCACTGAGTAATGGGTGTGTGTGTGTGTGTGTGTGTGTCTCA
The DNA here is from genome assembly GCF_047496795.1 of Chiloscyllium punctatum. NCBI lineage: Eukaryota > Metazoa > Chordata > Chondrichthyes > Orectolobiformes > Hemiscylliidae > Chiloscyllium > Chiloscyllium punctatum. The sequence goes on along the minus strand of NW_027310197.1, from coordinate 67,015 downwards.
CTGCTGAACTGAGTATTGGGGGTGTGTGTGTGTGTGTCTCACTGCTGTACTGAGTAATGGGTGTGTGTGTGTGTGTGTGTGTGTCTCACTGCTGTACTGAGTATTGGGGGTGTGTGTGTGTGTGTCTCACTGCTGTACTGAGTATTGGGGGTGTGTGTGTGTGTGTCTCACTGCTGTACTGTGTAATGGGTGTGTGTGTGTGTCTCACTGCTGTACTGAGTAATGGGGGTGTGTGTGTGTGTGTGTCTCACTGCTGTACTGAGTAATGGGGGTGTGTGTGTGTGTGTGTTTCTCACGGCTGCACTGAGTAATGGGTGTGTGTGTGTGTGTCTCACTGCTGTACTGAGTAATGGGGGTGTGTGTGTGTGTGTGTTTCACTGCTGCACTGAGTAATGGGTGTGTGTGTGTGTGTCTCACTGCTGCACTGAGTAATGGGTGTGTGTGTGTGTGTGTGTGTGTGTCTCACTGCTGCACTTGTAATGGGTGTGTGTGTGTGTGTGTATCACTGCTGCACTGAGTATTGGGGGTGTGTGTGTGTGTGTGTGTCTCACTGCTGTACTGAGTAATGGGAGTGTGTGTGTGTCTCACTGCTGTACTGAGTAATGGGTGTGTGTGTGTGTGTGTATCACTGCTGCACTGAGTATTGGGGGTGTGTGTGTGTGTGTGTGTCTCACTGCTGTACTGAGTAATGGGAGTGTGTGTGTGTGTGTGTCTCACTGCTGCACTGAGTAATGGGTGTGTGTGTGTGTGTCTCACTGCTGCACTGAGTAATGGGGGTGTGTGTGTGTCTCACTGCTGCACTGAGTAATGGGGGGGTGTGTGTGTGTGTCTCACTGTTGCACTGAGTAATGGGGGTGTGTGTGTGTGTGTGTCTCACTGCTGCACTGAGTAATGGGGGTGTGTGTGTGTGTCTCACTGCTGCACTGAGTAATGGGTGTGTGTGTGTGTGTGTCTCACTGCTGCACTGAGTAATGGGGGTGTGTGTGTGTGTGTCTCACTGCTGTACTGAGTAATGGGTGTGTGTGTGTGTGTGTGTGTCTCACTGCTGTACTGAGTAATGGGGGCGTGTGTGTGTGTGTCTCACTGCTGCACTGAGTAATGGGGCGTGTGTGTGTGTGTCTCACTGCTGCACTGAGTAATGGGGGTGTGTGTGTGTGTCTCACTGCTGCACTGAGTAATGGGGGTGTGTGTGTGTGTGTCTCACTGCTGCACTGAGTAATGGGTGTGTGTGTGTGTGTGTGTCTCACTGCTGTACTGAGTAATTGGGGTGTGTGTGTGTGTGTCTCACTGCTGCACTGAGTAATGGGTGTGTGTGTGTGTGTGTGTGTCTCACTGCTGCACTGAGTAATGTGTGTGTCTCACTGCTGCACTGAGTAATGGGTGTGTGTGTGTGTGTGTGTCTCACTGCTGTACTGAGTAATGGGGGTGTGTGTGTGTGTGTGTCTCACTGCTGTACTGAGTAATTGGGGTGTGTGTGTGTGTGTCTCACTGCTGCACTGAGTAATGGGTGTGTGTGTGTGTGTGTGTCTCACTGCTGCACTGAGTAATGTGTGTGTCTCACTGCTGCACTGAGTAATGGGTGTGTGTGTGTGTGTGTGTGTGTCTCACTGCTGTACTGAGTAATGGGGGTGTGTGTGTGTGTGTGTCTCACTGCTGCACTGAGTAATGGGTGTGTGTGTGTGTGTCTCACTGCTGCACTGAGTAATGGGGGTGTGTGTGTGGGTGTGTCTCACTGCTGCACTGAGTAATGGGGGTGTTTGTGTGTGTGTGTCTCACTGCTGCACTGAGTAATGGGGGTGTGTGTGTGTGTCTCACTGCTGTACTGAGTAATGGGTGTGTGTGTGTGTGTGTCTCACTGCTGTTCTGAGTAATGGGGGTGTGTGTGTGTGTCTCACTACTGAACTGAGTAATGGGTGTGTGTGTGTGTGTGTCTCACTGCTGCACTGAGTAATGGGGGTGTGTGTGTGTGTGTCTCACTGCTGTACTGAGTAATGGGTGTGTGTGTGTGTGTGTGTCTCACTGCTGCACTGAGTAATGGGGGTGTGTGTGTGTGTGTCTCACTGCTGTCCTGAGTAATGGGTGTGTGTGTGTGTGTGTGTGTCTCACTGCTGTACTGAGTAATGGGGGCGTGTGTGTGTGTGTCTCACTGCTGCACTGAGTAATGGGGCGTGTGTGTGTGTGTCTCACTGCTGCACTGAGTAATGGGGGTGTGTGTGTGTGTCTCACTGCTGCACTGAGTAATGGGGGTGTGTGTGTGTGTGTCTCACTGCTGCACTGAGTAATGGGTGTGTGTGTGTGTGTGTGTCTCACTGCTGTACTGAGTAATTGGGGTGTGTGTGTGTGTGTCTCACTGCTGCACTGAGTAATGGGTGTGTGTCTCACTGCTGCACTGAGTAATGTGTGTGTCTCACTGCTGTACTGAGTAATGGGTGTGTGTGTGTGTGTCTCACTGCTGCACTGAGTAATGGGGGTGTGTGTGTGGGTGTGTCTCACTGCTGCACTGAGTAATGGGGGTGTTTGTGTGTGTGTGTCTCACTGCTGCACTGAGTAATGGGGGTGTGTGTGTGTGTCTCACTGCTGTACTGAGTAATGGGTGTGTGTGTGTGTGTGTCTCACTGCTGTTCTGAGTAATGGGGGTGTGTGTGTGTGTCTCACTACTGAACTGAGTAATGGGTGTGTGTGTGTGTGTGTCTCACTGCTGCACTGAGTAATGGGGGTGTGTGTGTGTGTGTCTCACTGCTGTACTGAGTAATGGGTGTGTGTGTGTGTGTGTCTCACTGCTGTACTGAGTAATGGGGGTGTGTGTGTGTCTCACTGCTGTACTGAGTAATGGGCGTGTGTGTGTGTGTGTCTCACTGCTGTACTGAGTAATGGGTGTGTGTGTGTCTGTCTCACTGCTGCACTGAGTAATGGGGGCGTGTGTGTGTGTCTCACTGCTGCACTGAGTAATGGGTGTGTGTGTGTGTGTCTCACTGCTGCACTGAGTAATGGGTGTGTGTGTGTGTGTGTCTGTCTCACTGCTGCACTGAGTAATGGGGGCGTGTGTGTGTGTGTCTCACTGCTGCACTGAGTAATGGGTGTGTGTGTGTGTGTGTGTGTCTCACTGCTGCACTGAGTAATGGGGGTGTGTGTGTGTGTGTCTCACTGCTGCACTGAGTAATGGGTGTGTGTGTGTGTGTGTGTGTCTCACTGCTGTACTGAGTAATGGGGGCGTGTGTGTGTTTGTCTCACTGCTGCACTGAGTAATGGGTGTGTGTGTGTGTGTGTGTCTCACTGCTGTACTGAGTAATGGGGGCGTGTGTGTGTGTGTCTCACTGCTGCACTGAGTAATGGGTGTGTGTGTGTGTGTGTGTCTCACTGCTGCACTGAGTAATGGGTGTGTGTGTGTGTGTGTCTCACTGCTGCACTGAGTAATGGGGGTGTGTGTGTGTCTCACTGCTGTACTGAGTAATGGGGGTGTGTGTGTGTGTGTGTGTCTCACTGCTGTACTGAGTAATGGGTGTGTGTGTGTGTGTCTCACTGCTGCACTGAGTAATGGGGGTGTGTGTGTGTGTGTGTGTGTCTCACTGCTGCACTGAGTAATGGGGGTGTGTGTGTGTGTCTCACTGCTGTACTGAGTAATGGGGGTGTGTGTGTGTGTGTGTGTCTCACTGCTGCACTGAGTAATGGGGGTGTGTGTGTGTGTGTCTCACTGCTGCACTGAGTAATCGGTGTGTGTGTCTCACTGCTGCACTGAGTAATGGGTGTGTGTGTGTGTGTCTCACTGCTGCACTGAGTAATGGGGGTGTGTGTGTGTGTGTGTGTCTCACTGCTGCACTGAGTAATGGGGGTGTGTGTGTGTGTCTCACTGCTGTACTGAGTAATGGGGGTGTGTGTGTGTGTGTGTGTTTGTCTCACTGCTGCACTGAGTAATGGGTATGTGTGTGTGTGTGTCTCACTGCTGTACTGAGTAATGGGGGTGTGTGTGTGTGTGTCTCACTGCTGTACTGAGTAATGGGGGTGTGTGTGTGAGTGTGTCTCACTGCTGCACTGAGTAATGGGGGTGTGTGTGTGTGTGTGTCTCACTGCTGCACTGAGTAATGGGGGTGTGTGTGTGTGTCTCACTGCTGTACTGAGTAATGGGTGTGTGTGTGTGTGTGTGTCTCACTGCTGCACTGAGTAATGGGGGTGTGTGTGTGTGTGTCTCACTGCTGCACTGAGTAATGGGGGTGTGTGTGTGTCTCACTGCTGTACTGAGTAATGGGTGTGTGTGTGTGTCTCACTGCTGTACTGAGTAATGGGGGTGTGTGTGTGTGTCTCACTGCTGTACTGAGTAATGGGTGTGTGTGTCTCACTGCTGCACTGAGTAATGGGGGTGTGTGTGTGTCTCACTGCTGCACTGAGTAATGGGGGTGTGTGTGTGTCTCACTGCTGCACTGAGTAATGGGTGTGTGTGTGTGTGTGTCTCACTGCTGTACTGAGTAATGGGGGTGTGTGTGTGTGTGTCTCACTGCTGTACTGAGTAATGGGTGTGTGTGTGTGTGTGTCTCACTGCTGCACTGAGTAATGGGGGTGTGTGTGTGTGTGTCTCACTGCTGTACTGAGTAATGGGGGTGTGTGTGTGTGTGTCTCACTGCTGCACTGAGTAATGGGTGTGTGTGTGTGTGTGTGTCTCACTGCTGCATTGAGTAATGGGGGCATGTGTGTGTGTGTGTCTCACTGCTGCACTGAGTAATGGGGGGTGTGTGTGTGCGTATCACTGCTGTACTGAGTAATGGGTGTGTGTGTGTGTCTCACTGCTGTACTGAGTAATGGGTGTGTGTGTGTGTGTGTGTCTCAATGCTGCACTGAGTAATGGGGGTGTGTGTGTGTGTGTGTGTCTCACTGCTGCACTGAGTAATGGGGGTGTGTGTGTGTGTCTCACTGCTGCACTGAGTAATGGGTGTTTGTGTGTGTGTGTGTCTCACTGCTGTACTGAGTAATGGGTGTGTGTGTGTGTCTCACTGCTGTACTGAGTAATGGGTGTGTGTGTCTCACTGCTGTACTGAGTAATGGGTGTGTGTGTGTGTGTGTGTGTGTCACTGCTGTACTGAGTAATGTGTGTGTGTGTCTCACTGCTGCACTGAGTAATGGGGGTGTGTGTGTGTGTGTGTGTGTCTCACTGCTGTACTGAGTAATGGGGGTGTGTTTGTGTGTCTCACTGCTGTACTGAGTAATGGGGGTGTGTGTGTGTGTGTGTCTCACTGCTGTACTGAGTAATGGGGGTGTGTGTGTGTCTCACTGCTGCACTGAGTAATGGGTGTGTGTGTGTGTGTGTGTGTCTCACTGCTGTACTGAGTAATGGGGGTGTGTGTGTGTCTCACTGCTGCACTGAGTAATGGGGGTGTGTGTGTGTGTGTGTGTCTCACTGCTGTACTGAGTAATGGGAGTGTGTGTGTGTCTCACTGCTGTACTGAGTAATGGGTGTGTGTGTGTGTGTGTATCACTGCTGCACTGAGTATTGGGGGTGTGTGTGTGTGTGTGTGTCTCACTGCTGTACTGAGTAATGGGAGTGTGTGTGTGTGTGTGTCTCACTGCTGCACTGAGTAATGGGTGTGTGTGTGTGTGTCTCACTGCTGCACTGAGTAATGGGGGTGTGTGTGTGTCTCACTGCTGCACTGAGTAATGGGGGGGTGTGTGTGTGTGTCTCACTGTTGCACTGAGTAATGGGGGTGTGTGTGTGTGTGTGTCTCACTGCTGCACTGAGTAATGGGGGTGTGTGTGTGTGTCTCACTGCTGCACTGAGTAATGGGTGTGTGTGTGTGTGTGTCTCACTGCTGCACTGAGTAATGGGGGTGTGTGTGTGTGTGTGTCTCACTGCTGTACTGAGTAATGGGTGTGTGTGTGTGTGTGTGTCTCACTGCTGTACTGAGTAATGGGGGCGTGTGTGTGTGTGTCTCACTGCTGCACTGAGTAATGGGGCGTGTGTGTGTGTGTCTCACTGCTGCACTGAGTAATGGGGGTGTGTGTGTGTGTCTCACTGCTGCACTGAGTAATGGGGGTGTGTGTGTGTGTGTCTCACTGCTGCACTGAGTAATGGGTGTGTGTGTGTGTGTGTGTCTCACTGCTGTACTGAGTAATTGGGGTGTGTGTGTGTGTGTCTCACTGCTGCACTGAGTAATGGGTGTGTGTGTGTGTGTGTGTCTCACTGCTGCACTGAGTAATGTGTGTGTCTCACTGCTGCACTGAGTAATGGGTGTGTGTGTGTGTGTGTGTCTCACTGCTGTACTGAGTAATGGGGGTGTGTGTGTGTGTGTGTCTCACTGCTGTACTGAGTAATTGGGGTGTGTGTGTGTGTGTCTCACTGCTGCACTGAGTAATGGGTGTGTGTGTGTGTGTGTGTCTCACTGCTGCACTGAGTAATGTGTGTGTCTCACTGCTGCACTGAGTAATGGGTGTGTGTGTGTGTGTGTGTCTCACTGCTGTACTGAGTAATGGGGGTGTGTGTGTGTGTGTGTCTCACTGCTGCACTGAGTAATGGGTGTGTGTGTGTGTGTCTCACTGCTGCACTGAGTAATGGGGGTGTGTGTGTGGGTGTGTCTCACTGCTGCACTGAGTAATGGGGGTGTTTGTGTGTGTGTGTCTCACTGCTGCACTGAGTAATGGGGGTGTGTGTGTGTGTCTCACTGCTGTACTGAGTAATGGGTGTGTGTGTCTCACTGCTGTTCTGAGTAATGGGGGTGTGTGTGTGTGTCTCACTACTGAACTGAGTAATGGGTGTGTGTGTGTGTGTGTCTCACTGCTGCACTGAGTAATGGGGGTGTGTGTGTGTGTGTGTCACTGCTGTACTGAGTAATGGGTGTGTGTGTGTGTGTGTGTCTCACTGCTGCACTGAGTAATGGGGGTGTGTGTGTGTGTGTCTCACTGCTGTACTGAGTAATGGGTGTGTGTGTGTGTGTGTGTGTCTCACTGCTGTACTGAGTAATGGGGGCGTGTGTGTGTGTGTCTCACTGCTGCACTGAGTAATGGGGCGTGTGTGTGTGTGTCTCACTGCTGCACTGAGTAATGGGGGTGTGTGTGTGTGTCTCACTGCTGCACTGAGTAATGGGGGTGTGTGTGTGTGTGTCTCACTGCTGCACTGAGTAATGGGTGTGTGTGTGTGTGTGTGTCTCACTGCTGTACTGAGTAATTGGGGTGTGTGTGTGTGTGTCTCACTGCTGCACTGAGTAATGGGTGTGTGTCTCACTGCTGCACTGAGTAATGTGTGTGTCTCACTGCTGTACTGAGTAATGGGTGTGTGTGTGTGTGTCTCACTGCTGTACTGAGTAATGGGGGTGTGTGTGTGGGTGTGTCTCACTGCTGCACTGAGTAATGGGGGTGTTTGTGTGTGTGTGTCTCACTGCTGCACTGAGTAATGGGGGTGTGTGTGTGTGTCTCACTGCTGTACTGAGTAATGGGTGTGTGTGTGTGTGTGTCTCACTGCTGTTCTGAGTAATGGGGGTGTGTGTGTGTGTCTCACTACTGAACTGAGTAATGGGTGTGTGTGTGTGTGTGTGTCTCACTGCTGCACTGAGTAATGGGGGTGTGTGTGTGTGTGTCTCACTGCTGTACTGAGTAATGGGTGTGTGTGTGTGTGTGTCTCACTGCTGTACTGAGTAATGGGGGTGTGTGTGTGTCTCACTGCTGTACTGAGTAATGGGCGTGTGTGTGTGTGTGTCTCACTGCTGTACTGAGTAATGGGTGTGTGTGTGTCTGTCTCACTGCTGCACTGAGTAATGGGGGCGTGTGTGTGTGTCTCACTGCTGCACTGAGTAATGGGTGTGTGTGTGTGTGTCTCACTGCTGCACTGAGTAATGGGTGTGTGTGTGTGTGTGTCTGTCTCACTGCTGCACTGAGTAATGGGGGCGTGTGTGTGTGTGTCTCACTGCTGCACTGAGTAATGGGTGTGTGTGTGTGTGTGTGTGTCTCACTGCTGCACTGAGTAATGGGGGTGTGTGTGTGTGTGTCTCACTGCTGCACTGAGTAATGGGTGTGTGTGTGTGTGTGTGTGTCTCACTGCTGTACTGAGTAATGGGGGCGTGTGTGTGTTTGTCTCACTGCTGCACTGAGTAATGGGTGTGTGTGTGTGTGTGTGTCTCACTGCTGCACTGAGTAATGGGTGTGTGTGTGTGTGTGTCTCACTGCTGCACTGAGTAATGGGGGTGTGTGTGTGTCTCACTGCTGTACTGAGTAATGGGGGTGTGTGTGTGTGTGTGTGTCTCACTGCTGTACTGAGTAATGGGTGTGTGTGTGTGTGTCTCACTGCTGCACTGAGTAATGGGGGTGTGTGTGTGTGTGTGTGTGTCTCACTGCTGCACTGAGTAATGGGGGTGTGTGTGTGTGTCTCACTGCTGTACTGAGTAATGGGGGTGTGTGTGTGTGTGTGTGTCTCACTGCTGCACTGAGTAATGGGGGTGTGTGTGTGTGTGTCTGTCTCACGGCTGCACTGAGTAATGGGTGTGTGTGTGTGTGTCTCACTGCTGCACTGAGTAATGGGGGTGTGTGTGTGTGTGTGTGTCTCACTGCTGCACTGAGTAATGGGGGTGTGTGTGTGTGTCTCACTGCTGTACTGAGTAATGGGGGTGTGTGTGTGTGTGTGTGTTTGTCACACTGCTGCACTGAGTAATGGGTATGTGTGTGTGTGTGTCTCACTGCTGTACTGAGTAATGGGGGTGTGTGTGTGTGTCTCACTGCTGTACTGAGTAATGGGGGTGTGTGTGTGAGTGTGTCTCACTGCTGCACTGAGTAATGGGGGTGTGTGTGTGTGTGTCTCACTGCTGCACTGAGTAATGGGGGTGTGTGTGTGTGTGTCTCACTGCTGTACTGAGTAATGGGGGTGTGTGTGTGTCTGACTGCTGTACTGAGTAATGGGTGTGTGTGTGTGTGTGTGTGTCTCACTGCTGCACTGAGTAATGGGGGTGTGTGTGTGTCTCACTGCTGTACTGAGTAATGGGGGTGTGTGTGTGTGTGTCTCACTGCTGCACTGAGTAATGGGTGTGTGTGTGTGTCTCACTGCTGTACTGAGTAATGGGGGGGTGTGTGTGTCTCACTGCTGCACTGAGTAATGGGTGTGTGTCTCACTGCTGTACTGAGTAATGTGGGTGTGTCTCACTGCTGCACTGAGTAATGGGTGTGTGTGTGTGTGTGTGTGTGTGTCTCACTGCTGCACTGAGTAATGGGTGTGTGTGTGTGTGTGTCTCACTGCTGCACTGAGTAATGGGTGTGTGTGTCTCACTGCTGTACTGAGTAATGGGGGTGTGTGTACGTCTCACTGCTGCACTGAGTAATGGGTGTGTGTGTGTGTCTCACTGCTGCACTGAGTAATGGGGGCGTGTGTGTGTGTCTCACTGCTGCACTGAGTAATGGGTGTGTGTGTGTGTGCATCTCACTGCTGCACTGAGTAATGGGGGTGTGTGTGTGTGTGTGTGTCTCACTGCTGCACTGAGTAATGGGTGTGTGTGTGTGTGCGTCTCACTGCTGCACTGAGTAATGGGGGTGTGTGTGTGTGTGTGTCTCACTGCTGCACTGAGTAATGGGTGTGTGTGTCTCACTGCTGTACTGAGTAATGGGTGTGTGTGTGTGTCTCACTGCTGCACTGAGTAATGGGGGTGTGTGTGTGTGTGTGTGTCTCACTGCTGTACTGAGTAATGGGTGTGTGTGTGTGTGTGTCTCACTGCTGTACTGAGTAATGGGTGTGTGTGTGTGTGTGTCTCACTGCTGCACTGAGTAATGGGGGTGTGTGTGTGTCTGTCTCACTGCTGTACTGAGTAATGGGTGTGTGTGTGTCTCACTGCTGCACTGAGTAATGGGGGTGTGTGTGTGTGTGTGTGTCTCACTGCTGTACTGAGTATTGGGGGTGTGTGTGTGTGTGTCTCACTGCTGTACTGAGTAATGGGTGTGTGTGTGTGTGTGTGTGTCTCACTGCTGTACTGAGTATTGGGGGTGTGTGTGTGTGTGTCTCACTGCTGTACTGAGTAATGGGTGTGTGTGTGTGTCTCACTGCTGCACTGAGTAATGGGTGTGTGTGTGTGTGTGTGTCTCACTGCTGCACTGAGTAATGGGGGTGTGTGTGTGTGTGTCTCACTGCTGCACTGAGTAATGGGGGTGTGTGTGTGTCTCACTGCTGTACTGAGTAATGGGGGTGTGTGTGTGTGTGTGTGTCTCACTGCTGTACTGAGTAATGGGTGTGTGTGTGTGTGTCTCACTGCTGCACTGAGTAATGGGGGTGTGTGTGTGTGTGTGTGTGTCTCACTGCTGCACTGAGTAATGGGGGTGTGTGTGTGTGTCTCACTGCTGTACTGAGTAATGGGGGTGTGTGTGTGTGTGTGTGTCTCACTGCTGCACTGAGTAATGGGGGTGTGTGTGTGTGTGTCTCACTGCTGCACTGAGTAATCGGTGTGTGTGTCTCACTGCTGCACTGAGTAATGGGTGTGTGTGTGTGTGTCTCACTGCTGCACTGAGTAATGGGTGTGTGTGTGTGTGTGTGTGTGTCTCACTGCTGCACTGAGTAATGGGGGTGTGTGTGTGTGTCTCACTGCTGTACTGAGTAATGGGGGTGTGTGTGTGTGTGTGTGTTTGTCTCACTGCTGCACTGAGTAATGGGTATGTGTGTGTGTGTGTCTCACTGCTGTACTGAGTAATGGGGGTGTGTGTGTGTGTCTCACTGCTGTACTGAGTAATGGGGGTGTGTGTGTGAGTGTGTCTCACTGCTGCACTGAGTAATGGGGGTGTGTGTGTGTGTGTCTCACTGCTGCACTGAGTAATGGGGGTGTGTGTGTGTGTGTCTCACTGCTGTACTGAGTAATGGGGGTGTGTGTGTGTGTGTGTCTCACTGCTGCACTGAGTAATGGGGGTGTGTGTGTGTGTGTGTCTCACTGCTGCACTGAGTAATGGGGGTGTGTGTGTGTGTCTCACTGCTGTACTGAGTAATGGGTGTGTGTGTGTGTGTGTGTCTCACTGCTGCACTGAGTAATGGGTGTGTGTGTGTGTGTGTCTCACTGCTGCACTGAGTAATGGGGGTGTGTGTGTGTGTGTCTCACTGCTGCACTGAGTAATGGGGGTGTGTGTGTGTGTGTCTCACTGCTGCACTGAGTAATGGGGGTGTGTGTGTGTCTCACTGCTGTACTGAGTAATGGGTGTGTGTGTGTGTCTCACTGCTGTACTGAGTAATGGGGGTGTGTGTGTGTGTCTCACTGCTGTACTGAGTAATGGGTGTGTGTGTCTCACTGCTGCACTGAGTAATGGGGGTGTGTGTGTGTGTGTGTCTCACTGCTGCACTGAGTAATGGGGGTGTGTGTGTGTCTCACTGCTGCACTGAGTAATGGGTGTGTGTGTGTGTGTGTGTGTCTCACTGCTGTACTGAGTAATGGGGGTGTGTGTGTGTCTCACTGCTGCACTGAGTAATGGGGGTGTGTGTGTGTGTGTCTCACTGCTGTACTGAGTAATGGGGGTGTGTGTGTGTGTGTGTCTCACTGCTGTACTGAGTAATGGGGGTGTGTGTGTGTCTCACTGCTGCACTGAGTAATGGGGGTGTGTGTGTGTGTGTCTCACTGCTGCACTGAGTAATGGGGGCGTGTGAGTGTCTCGCTGCTGCACTGAGTAATGGGGGTGTGTGTGTGTGTGTCTCGCTGCTGCACTGAGTAATGGGGGCGTGTGTGTGTGTGTGTGTGTGTCTCACTGCTGCACTGAGTAATGGGGGTGTGTGTGTGTGTCTCACTGCTGTACTGAGTAATGGGTGTGTGTGTGTCTCACTGCTGTACTGAGTAATGGGGGTGTGTGTGTGTGTGTGTCTCACTGCTGTACTGAGTAATGGGGGTGTGTGTGTGTCTCACTGCTGCACTGAGTAATGGGTGTGTGTGTGTGTGTGTGTCTCACTGCTGTACTGAGTAATGGGGGTGTGTGTGTGTCTGACTGCTGTACTGAGTAATGGGGGTGTGTGTGTGTCTCACTGCTGCACTGAGTAATGGGGGGGTGTGTGTGTGTCTCACTGCTGTACTGAGTAATGGGTGTGTGTGTGTGTGTGTGTGTCTCACTGCTGCACTGAGTAATGGGGGTGTGTGTGTGTCTCACTGCTGTACTGAGTAATGGGGGTGTGTGTGTGTGTGTCTCACTGCTGCACTGAGTAATGGGTGTGTGTGTGTGTCTCACTGCTGTACTGAGTAATGGGGGGGTGTGTGTGTCTCACTGCTGCACTGAGTAATGGGTGTGTGTCTCACTGCTGTACTGAGTAATGTGGGTGTGTCTCACTGCTGCACTGAGTAATGGGTGTGTGTGTGTGTGTGTGTGTGTGTCTCACTGCTGCACTGAGTAATGGGTGTGTGTGTGTGTGTGTCTCACTGCTGCACTGAGTAATGGGTGTGTGTGTCTCACTGCTGTACTGAGTAATGGGGGTGTGTGTACGTCTCACTGCTGCACTGAGTAATGGGTGTGTGTGTGTGTCTCACTGCTGCACTGAGTAATGGGGGCGTGTGTGTGTGTCTCACTGCTGCACTGAGTAATGGGTGTGTGTGTGTGTGCATCTCACTGCTGCACTGAGTAATGGGGGTGTGTGTGTGTGTCTCACTGCTGCACTGAGTAATGGGTGTGTGTGTGTGTGCGTCTCACTGCTGCACTGAGTAATGGGGGTGTGTGTGTGTGTGTGTCTCACTGCTGCACTGAGTAATGGGTGTGTGTGTCTCACTGCTGTACTGAGTAATGGGTGTGTGTGTGTGTCTCACTGCTGCACTGAGTAATGGGGGTGTGTGTGTGTGTGTGTGTCTCACTGCTGTACTGAGTAATGGGTGTGTGTGTGTGTGTGTCTCACTGCTGCACTGAGTAATGGGGGTGTGTGTGTGTGTGTCTCACTGCTGTACTGAGTAATGGGGGTGTGTGTGTGTGTGTCTCACTGCTGCACTGAGTAATGGGTGTGTGTGTGTGTGTGTGTCTCACTGCTGCATTGAGTAATGGGGGCATGTGTGTGTGTGTGTCTCACTGCTGCACTGAGTAATGGGGGGTGTGTGTGTGCGTCTCACTGCTGTACTGAGTAATGGGTGTGTGTGTGTGTCTCACTGCTGTACTGAGTAATGGGTGTGTGTGTGTGTGTGTGTCTCAATGCTGCACTGAGTAATGGGGGTGTGTGTGTGTGTGTGTGTCTCACTGCTGCACTGAGTAATGGGGGTGTGTGTGTGTGTCTCACTGCTGCACTGAGTAATGGGTGTGTGTGTGTGTGTGTGTCTCACTGCTGTACTGAGTAATGGGTGTGTGTGTGTGTCTCACTGCTGTACTGAGTAATGGGTGTGTGTGTCTCACTGCTGTACTGAGTAATGGGTGTGTGTGTGTGTGTGTGTGTGTCACTGCTGTACTGAGTAATGTGTGTGTGTGTCTCACTGCTGCACTGAGTAATGGGGGTGTGTGTGTGTGTGTGTGTCTCACTGCTGTACTGAGTAATGGGGGTGTGTGTGTGTGTGTGTCTCACTGCTGTACTGAGTAATGGGGGTGTGTGTGTGTGTGTGTCTCACTGCTGTACTGAGTAATGGGGGTGTGTGTGTGTCTCACTGCTGCACTGAGTAATGGGGGTGTGTGTGTGTGTGTGTGTCTCACTGCTGTACTGAGTAATGGGGGTGTGTGTGTGTCTCACTGCTGCACTGAGTAATGGGGGTGTGTGTGTGTGTGTCTCACTGCTGTACTGAGTAATGGGGGTGTGTGTGTGTGTGTGTCTCACTGCTGTACTGAGTAATGGGGGTGTGTGTGTGTCTCACTGCTGCACTGAGTAATGGGTGTGTGTGTGTGTGTGTGTGTGTCTCACTGCTGTACTGAGTAATGGGGGTGTGTGTGTGTCTCACTGCTGCACTGAGTAATGGGGGTGTGTGTGTGTGTGTGTGTCTCACTGCTGCACTGAGTAATGGGTGTGTGTGTGTGTGTGTCTCACTGCTGCACTGAGTAATGGGGGTGTGTGTGTGTGTGTCTCACTGCTGCACTGAGTAATGGGGGCGTGTGAGTGTCTCGCTGCTGCACTGAGTAATGGGGGTGTGTGTGTGTGTGTCTCGCTGCTGCACTGAGTAATGGGGGCGTGTGTGTGTGTGTGTGTGTGTCTCACTGCTGCACTGAGTAATGGGGGTGTGTGTGTGTGTCTCACTGCTGTACTGAGTAATGGGTGTGTGTGTGTCTCACTGCTGTACTGAGTAATGGGGGTGTGTGTGTGTGTGTGTCTCACTGCTGTACTGAGTAATGGGGGTGTGTGTGTGTCTCACTGCTGCACTGAGTAATGGGTGTGTGTGTGTGTGTGTGTCTCACTGCTGTACTGAGTAATGGGGGTGTGTGTGTGTCTGACTGCTGTACTGAGTAATGGGTGTGTGTGTGTGTGTGTGTGTGTCTCACTGCTGCACTGAGTAATGGGGGTGTGTGTGTGTCTCACTGCTGTACTGAGTAATGGGGGTGTGTGTGTGTGTGTCTCACTGCTGCACTGAGTAATGGGTGTGTGTGTGTGTCTCACTGCTGTACTGAGTAATGGGGGGGTGTGTGTGTCTCACTGCTGCACTGAGTAATGGGTGTGTGTCTCACTGCTGTACTGAGTAATGTGGGTGTGTCTCACTGCTGCACTGAGTAATGGGTGTGTGTGTGTGTGTGTGTGTGTGTCTCACTGCTGCACTGAGTAATGGGTGTGTGTGTGTGTGTGTCTCACTGCTGCACTGAGTAATGGGTGTGTGTGTCTCACTGCTGTACTGAGTAATGGGGGTGTGTGTACGTCTCACTGCTGCACTGAGTAATGGGTGTGTGTGTGTGTCTCACTGCTGCACTGAGTAATGGGGGCGTGTGTGTGTGTCTCACTGCTGCACTGAGTAATGGGTGTGTGTGTGTGTGCATCTCACTGCTGCACTGAGTAATGGGGGTGTGTGTGTGTGTGTGTGTCTCACTGCTGCACTGAGTAATGGGTGTGTGTGTGTGTGCGTCTCACTGCTGCACTGAGTAATGGGGGTGTGTGTGTGTGTGTGTCTCACTGCTGCACTGAGTAATGGGTGTGTGTGTCTCACTGCTGTACTGAGTAATGGGTGTGTGTGTGTGTCTCACTGCTGCACTGAGTAATGGGGGTGTGTGTGTGTGTGTGTGTCTCACTGCTGTACTGAGTAATGGGTGTGTGTGTGTGTGTGTGTGTGTCTCACTGCTGCACTGAGTAATGGGGGTGTGTGTGTGTCTGTCTCACTGCTGTACTGAGTAATGGGTGTGTGTGTGTCTCACTGCTGCACTGAGTAATGGGGGTGTGTGTGTGTGTGTGTCTCACTGCTGTACTGAGTATTGGGGGTGTGTGTGTGTGTGTCTCACTGCTGTACTGAGTAATGGGTGTGTGTGTGTGTGTGTGTGTCTCACTGCTGTACTGAGTATTGGGGGTGTGTGTGTGTGTGTCTCACTGCTGTACTGAGTAATGGGTGTGTGTGTGTGTCTCACTGCTGTACTGAGTAATGGGGGTGTGTGTGTGTGTGTGTCTCACTGCTGTACTGAGTAATGGGGGTGTGTGTGTGTGTGTGTTTCTCACGGCTGCACTGAGTAATGGGTGTGTGTGTGTGTGTCTCACTGCTGCACTGAGTAATGGGTGTGTGTGTGTGTGTGTGTGTCTCACTGCTGCACTGAGTAATGGGGGTGTGTGTGTGTGTGTCTCACTGCTGCACTGAGTAATGGGTGTGTGTGTGTGTGTCTCACTGCTGTACTGAGTAATGGGGGCGTGTGTGTGTTTGTCTCACTGCTGCACTGAGTAATGGGTGTGTGTGTGTGTGTGTGTCTCACTGCTGTACTGAGTAATGGGGGCGTGTGTGTGTGTGTCTCACTGCTGCACTGAGTAATGGGTGTGTGTGTGTGTGTGTGTCTCACTGCTGCACTGAGTAATGGGGGTGTGTGTGTGTGTGTCTCACTGCTGCACTGAGTAATGGGGGTGTGTGTGTGTCTCACTGCTGTACTGAGTAATGGGGGTGTGTGTGTGTGTGTGTGTCTCACTGCTGTACTGAGTAATGGGTGTGTGTGTGTGTGTCTCACTGCTGCACTGAGTAATGGGGGTGTGTGTGTGTGTGTGTGTCTCACTGCTGTACTGAGTAATGGGGGTGTGTGTGTGTGTGTGTCTCACTGCTGTACTGAGTAATGGGTGTGTGTGTGTGTGTGTGTCTCACTGCTGTACTGAGTAATGGGTGTGTGTGTGTGTGTGTCTCACTGCTGCACTGAGTAATGGGGGTGTGTGTGTGTGTCTCACTGCTGTACTGAGTAATGGGGGTGTGTGTGTGTGTGTGTGTCTCACTGCTGCACTGAGTAATGGGGGTGTGTGTGTGTGTGTCTCACTGCTGCACTGAGTAATCGGTGTGTGTGTCTCACTGCTGCACTGAGTAATGGGTGTGTGTGTGTGTGTCTCACTGCTGCACTGAGTAATGGGGGTGTGTGTGTGTGTGTGTGTCTCACTGCTGCACTGAGTAATGGGGGTGTGTGTGTGTGTCTCACTGCTGTACTGAGTAATGGGGGTGTGTGTGTGTGTGTGTGTTTGTCTCACTGCTGCACTGAGTAATGGGTATGTGTGTGTGTGTGTCTCACTGCTGTACTGAGTAATGGGGGTGTGTGTGTGTGTCTCACTGCTGTACTGAGTAATGGGGGTGTGTGTGTGAGTGTGTCTCACTGCTGCACTGAGTAATGGGGGTGTGTGTGTGTGTGTCTCACTGCTGCACTGAGTAATGGGGGTGTGTGTGTGTGTGTCTCACTGCTGTACTGAGTAATGGGTGTGTGTGTGTGTGTGTGTCTCACTGCTGCACTGAGTAATGGGGGTGTGTGTGTGTGTGTGTCTCACTGCTGCACTGAGTAATGGGTGTGTGTGTGTGTGTCTCACTGCTGTACTGAGTAATGGGTGTGTGTGTGTGTGTGTGTCTCACTGCTGCACTGAGTAATGGGGGTGTGTGTGTGTGTGTCTCACTGCTGCACTGAGTAATGGGGGTGTGTGTGTGTCTCACTGCTGTACTGAGTAATGGGTGTGTGTGTGTGTCTCACTGCTGTACTGAGTAATGGGGGTGTGTGTGTGTGTGTCTCACTGCTGTACTGAGTAATGGGTGTGTGTGTCTCACTGCTGTACTGAGTAATGGGGGTGTGTGTGTGTGTGTCTCACTGCTGTACTGAGTAATGGGGGTGTGTGTGTGTGTGTCTCACTGCTGCACTGAGTAATGGGTGTGTGTGTGTGTGTGTGTCTCACTGCTGCATTGAGTAATGGGGGCATGTGTGTGTGTGTGTCTCACTGCTGCACTGAGTAATGGGGGGTGTGTGTGTGCGTCTCACTGCTGTACTGAGTAATGGGTGTGTGTGTGTGTGTGTGTGTCTCACTGCTGTACTGAGTAATGGGTGTGTGTGTGTGTGTGTGTCTCAATGCTGCACTGAGTAATGGGGGTGTGTGTGTGTGTGTGTGTCTCACTGCTACACTGAGTAATGGGGGTGTGTGTGTGTGTCTCACTGCTGCACTGAGTAATGGGTGTGTGTGTGTGTGTGTGTCTCACTGCTGTACTGAGTAATGGGTGTGTGTGTGTGTCTCACTGCTGTACTGAGTAATGGGGGTGTGTGTGTGTGTGTGTGTGTCACTGCTGTACTGAGTAATGGGTGTGTGTGTCTCACTGCTGTACTGAGTAATGGGTGTGTGTGTGTGTGTGTGTGTGTCACTGCTGTACTGAGTAATGTGTGTGTGTGTCTCACTGCTGCACTGAGTAATGGGGGTGTGTGTGTGTGTGTGTGTCTCACTGCTGTACTGAGTAATGGGGGTGTGTGTGTGTGTGTGTCTCACTGCTGTACTGAGTAATGGGGGTGTGTGTGTGTGTGTGTCTCACTGCTGTACTGAGTAATGGGGGTGTGTGTGTGTCTCACTGCTGCACTGAGTAATGGGTGTGTGTGTGTGTGTGTGTGTCTCACTGCTGTACTGAGTAATGGGGGTGTGTGTGTGTCTCACTGCTGCACTGAGTAATGGGGGTGTGTGTGTGTGTGTCTCACTGCTGTACTGAGTAATGGGGGTGTGTGTGTGTGTGTGTCTCACTGCTGTACTGAGTAATGGGGGTGTGTGTGTGTCTCACTGCTGCACTGAGTAATGGGTGTGTGTGTGTGTGTGTGTGTCTCACTGCTGTACTGAGTAATGGGTGTGTGTGTGTGTGTGTGTCTCACTGCTGTACTGAGTAATGGGGGCGTGTGTGTGTGTGTCTCACTGCTGCACTGAGTAATGGGTGTGTGTGTGTGTGTGTGTCTCACTGCTGCACTGAGTAATGGGGGTGTGTGTGTGTGTGTCTCACTGCTGCACTGAGTAATGGGGGTGTGTGTGTGTCTCACTGCTGTACTGAGTAATGGGGGTGTGTGTGTGTGTGTGTGTCTCACTGCTGTACTGAGTAATGGGTGTGTGTGTGTGTGTCTCACTGCTGCACTGAGTAATGGGGGTGTGTGTGTGTGTGTGTGTCTCACTGCTGCACTGAGTAATGGGGGTGTGTGTGTGTGTCTCACTGCTGTACTGAGTAATGGGGGTGTGTGTGTGTGTGTGTGTCTCACTGCTGCACTGAGTAATGGGGGTGTGTGTGTGTGTGTCTCACTGCTGCACTGAGTAATCGGTGTGTGTGTCTCACTGCTGCACTGAGTAATGGGTGTGTGTGTGTGTGTCTCACTGCTGCACTGAGTAATGGGGGTGTGTGTGTGTGTGTGTGTCTCACTGCTGCACTGAGTAATGGGGGTGTGTGTGTGTGTCTCACTGCTGTACTGAGTAATGGGGGTGTGTGTGTGTGTGTGTGTTTGTCTCACTGCTGCACTGAGTAATGGGTATGTGTGTGTGTGTGTCTCACTGCTGTACTGAGTAATGGGGGTGTGTGTGTGTGTCTCACTGCTGTACTGAGTAATGGGGGTGTGTGTGTGAGTGTGTCTCACTGCTGCACTGAGTAATGGGGGTGTGTGTGTGTGTGTCTCACTGCTGCACTGAGTAATGGGGGTGTGTGTGTGTGTGTCTCACTGCTGTACTGAGTAATGGGTGTGTGTGTGTGTGTGTGTCTCACTGCTGCACTGAGTAATGGGGGTGTGTGTGTGTGTGTGTCTCACTGCTGCACTGAGTAATGGGTGTGTGTGTGTGTGTCTCACTGCTGTACTGAGTAATGGGTGTGTGTGTGTGTGTGTGTCTCACTGCTGCACTGAGTAATGGGGGTGTGTGTGTGTGTGTCTCACTGCTGCACTGAGTAATGGGGGTGTGTGTGTGTCTCACTGCTGTACTGAGTAATGGGTGTGTGTGTGTGTCTCACTGCTGTACTGAGTAATGGGGGTGTGTGTGTGTGTCTCACTGCTGTACTGAGTAATGGGTGTGTGTGTCTCACTGCTGCACTGAGTAATGGGGGTGTGTGTGTGTCTCACTGCTGCACTGAGTAATGGGGGTGTGTGTGTGTCTCACTGCTGCACTGAGTAATGGGTGTGTGTGTGTGTGTGTCTCACTGCTGTACTGAGTAATGGGGGTGTGTGTGTGTGTGTCTCACTGCTGTACTGAGTAATGGGTGTGTGTGTGTGTGTGTCTCACTGCTGCACTGAGTAATGGGGGTGTGTGTGTGTGTGTCTCACTGCTGTACTGAGTAATGGGGGTGTGTGTGTGTGTGTCTCACTGCTGCACTGAGTAATGGGTGTGTGTGTGTGTGTGTGTCTCACTGCTGCATTGAGTAATGGGGGCATGTGTGTGTGTGTGTCTCACTGCTGCACTGAGTAATGGGGGGTGTGTGTGTGCGTCTCACTGCTGTACTGAGTAATGGGTGTGTGTGTGTCTCACTGCTGTACTGAGTAATGGGTGTGTGTGTGTGTGTGTGTCTCAATGCTGCACTGAGTAATGGGGGTGTGTGTGTGTGTGTGTGTCTCACTGCTACACTGAGTAATGGGGGTGTGTGTGTGTGTCTCACTGCTGCACTGAGTAATGGGTGTGTGTGTGTGTGTGTGTCTCACTGCTGTACTGAGTAATGGGTGTGTGTGTGTGTCTCACTGCTGTACTGAGTAATGGGTGTGTGTGTCTCACTGCTGTACTGAGTAATGGGTGTGTGTGTGTGTGTGTGTGTGTCACTGCTGTACTGAGTAATGTGTGTGTGTGTCTCACTGCTGCACTGAGTAATGGGGGTGTGTGTGTGTGTGTGTGTCTCACTGCTGTACTGAGTAATGGGGGTGTGTGTGTGTGTGTGTCTCACTGCTGTACTGAGTAATGGGGGTGTGTGTGTGTGTGTGTCTCACTGCTGTACTGAGTAATGGGGGTGTGTGTGTGTCTCACTGCTGCACTGAGTAATGGGTGTGTGTGTGTGTGTGTGTGTCTCACTGCTGTACTGAGTAATGGGGGTGTGTGTGTGTCTCACTGCTGCACTGAGTAATGGGGGTGTGTGTGTGTGTGTCTCACTGCTGTACTGAGTAATGGGGGTGTGTGTGTGTGTGTGTCTCACTGCTGTACTGAGTAATGGGGGTGTGTGTGTGTCTCACTGCTGCACTGAGTAATGGGTGTGTGTGTGTGTGTGTGTGTGTCTCACTGCTGTACTGAGTAATGGGGGTGTGTGTGTGTCTCACTGCTGCACTGAGTAATGGGGGTGTGTGTGTGTGTGTGTGTCTCACTGCTGCACTGAGTAATGGGGGTGTGTGTGTGTGTGTCTCACTGCTGCACTGAGTAATGGGGGTGTGTGTGTGTGTGTCTCACTGCTGCACTGAGTAATGGGGGCGTGTGAGTGTCTCGCTGCTGCACTGAGTAATGGGGGTGTGTGTGTGTGTGTCTCGCTGCTGCACTGAGTAATGGGGGCGTGTGTGTGTGTGTGTGTGTGTCTCACTGCTGCACTGAGTAATGGGGGTGTGTGTGTGTCTCACTGCTGTACTGAGTAATGGGGGTGTGTGTGTGTGTGTCTCACTGCTGCACTGAGTAATGGGTGTGTGTGTGTGTCTCACTGCTGTACTGAGTAATGGGGGGGTGTGTGTGTCTCACTGCTGCACTGAGTAATGGGTGTGTGTCTCACTGCTGTACTGAGTAATGTGGGTGTGTCTCACTGCTGCACTGAGTAATGGGTGTGTGTGTGTGTGTGTGTGTGTGTCTCACTGCTGCACTGAGTAATGGGTGTGTGTGTGTGTGTGTCTCACTGCTGCACTGAGTAATGGGTGTGTGTGTCTCACTGCTGTACTGAGTAATGGGGGTGTGTGTACGTCTCACTGCTGCACTGAGTAATGGGTGTGTGTGTGTGTCTCACTGCTGCACTGAGTAATGGGGGCGTGTGTGTGTGTCTCACTGCTGCACTGAGTAATGGGTGTGTGTGTGTGTGCATCTCACTGCTGCACTGAGTAATGGGGGTGTGTGTGTGTGTGTGTGTCTCACTGCTGCACTGAGTAATGGGTGTGTGTGTGTGTGCGTCTCACTGCTGCACTGAGTAATGGGGGTGTGTGTGTGTGTGTGTCTCACTGCTGCACTGAGTAATGGGTGTGTGTGTCTCACTGCTGTACTGAGTAATGGGTGTGTGTGTGTGTCTCACTGCTGCACTGAGTAATGGGGGTGTGTGTGTGTGTGTGTGTCTCACTGCTGTACTGAGTAATGGGTGTGTGTGTGTGTGTGTCTCACTGCTGTACTGAGTAATGGGTGTGTGTGTGTGTGTGTGTGTCTCACTGCTGCACTGAGTAATGGGGGTGTGTGTGTGTCTGTCTCACTGCTGTACTGAGTAATGGGTGTGTGTGTGTCTCACTGCTGCACTGAGTAATGGGGGTGTGTGTGTCTCACTGCTGTACTGAGTATTGGGGGTGTGTGTGTGTGTGTCTCACTGCTGTACTGAGTAATGGGTGTGTGTGTGTGTGTGTGTGTCTCACTGCTGTACTGAGTATTGGGGGTGTGTGTGTGTGTGTCTCACTGCTGTACTGAGTAATGGGTGTGTGTGTGTGTCTCACTGCTGTACTGAGTAATGGGGGTGTGTGTGTGTGTGTGTCTCACTGCTGTACTGAGTAATGGGGGTGTGTGTGTGTGTGTGTTTCTCACGGCTGCACTGAGTAATGGGTGTGTGTGTGTGTGTCTCACTGCTGTACTGAGTAATGGGGGTGTGTGTGTGTGTGTTTCACTGCTGCACTGAGTAATGGGGGTGTGTGTGTGTGTCTCACTGCTGCACTGAGTAATGGGTGTGTGTGTGTGTGTCTCACTGCTGCACTGAGTAATGGGTGTGTGTGTGTGTGTGTATCACTGCTGCACTGAGTATTGGGGGTGTGTGTGTGTGTGTGTGTCTCACTGCTGTACTGAGTAATGGGAGTGTGTGTGTGTCTCACTGCTGTACTGAGTAATGGGTGTGTGTGTGTGTGTGTATCACTGCTGCACTGAGTATTGGGGGTGTGTGTGTGTGTGTGTGTCTCACTGCTGTACTGAGTAATGGGAGTGTGTGTGTGTGTGTGTCTCACTGCTGCACTGAGTAATGGGTGTGTGTGTGTGTGTCTCACTGCTGCACTGAGTAATGGGGGTGTGTGTGTGTGTGTCTCACTGCTGCACTGAGTAATGGGGGTGTGTGTGTGTGTGTCTCACTGTTGCACTGAGTAATGGGGGTGTGTGTGTGTGTGTGTGTCTCACTGCTGCACTGAGTAATGGGGGTGTGTGTGTGTGTCTCACTGCTGCACTGAGTAATGGGTGTGTGTGTGTGTGTGTCTCACTGCTGCACTGAGTAATGGGGGTGTGTGTGTGTGTGTCTCACTGCTGTACTGAGTAATGGGTGTGTGTGTGTGTGTGTGTGTCTCACTGCTGTACTGAGTAATGGGGGCGTGTGTGTGTGTGTCTCACTGCTGCACTGAGTAATGGGGCGTGTGTGTGTGTGTCTCACTGCTGCACTGAGTAATGGGGGTGTGTGTGTGTGTCTCACTGCTGCACTGAGTAATGGGGGTGTGTGTGTGTGTGTCTCACTGTTGCACTGAGTAATGGGGGTGTGTGTGTGTGTGTGTGTCTCACTGCTGCACTGAGTAATGGGGGTGTGTGTGTGTGTCTCACTGCTGCACTGAGTAATGGGTGTGTGTGTGTGTGTGTCTCACTGCTGCACTGAGTAATGGGGGTGTGTGTGTGTGTGTCTCACTGCTGTACTGAGTAATGGGTGTGTGTGTGTGTGTGTGTGTCTCACTGCTGTACTGAGTAATGGGGGCGTGTGTGTGTGTGTCTCACTGCTGCACTGAGTAATGGGGCGTGTGTGTGTGTGTCTCACTGCTGCACTGAGTAATGGGGGTGTGTGTGTGTGTCTCACTGCTGCACTGAGTAATGGGGGTGTGTGTGTGTGTGTCTCACTGCTGCACTGAGTAATGGGTGTGTGTGTGTGTGTGTGTGTCTCACTGCTGTACTGAGTAATTGGGGTGTGTGTGTGTGTGTCTCACTGCTGCACTGAGTAATGGGTGTGTGTGTGTGTGTCTCACTGCTGCACTGAGTAATGGGGGTGTGTGTGTGGGTGTGTCTCACTGCTGCACTGAGTAATGGGGGTGTTTGTGTGTGTGTGTCTCACTGCTGCACTGAGTAATGGGGGTGTGTGTGTGTGTCTCACTGCTGTACTGAGTAATGGGTGTGTGTGTGTGTGTGTCTCACTGCTGTTCTGAGTAATGGGGGTGTGTGTGTGTGTCTCACTACTGAACTGAGTAATGGGTGTGTGTGTGTGTGTGTGTCTCACTGCTGCACTGAGTAATGGGGGTGTGTGTGTGTGTGTCTCACTGCTGTACTGAGTAATGGGTGTGTGTGTGTGTGTGTCTCACTGCTGTACTGAGTAATGGGGGTGTGTGTGTGTCTCACTGCTGTACTGAGTAATGGACGTGTGTGTGTGTGTGTCTCACTGCTGTACTGAGTAATGGGTGTGTGTGTGTGTGTGTCTGTCTCACTGCTGCACTGAGTAATGGGGGCGTGTGTGTGTGTCTCACTGCTGCACTGAGTAATGGGTGTGTGTGTGTGTGTCTCACTGCTGCACTGAGTAATGGGTGTGTGTGTGTGTGTGTCTGTCTCACTGCTGCACTGAGTAATGGGGGCGTGTGTGTGTGTGTCTCACTGCTGCACTGAGTAATGGGTGTGTGTCTCACTGCTGCACTGAGTAATGGGGGTGTGTGTGTGTGTGTCTCACTGCTGCACTGAGTAATGGGTGTGTGTGTGTGTGTGTGTGTCTCACTGCTGTACTGAGTAATGGGGGCGTGTGTGTGTTTGTCTCACTGCTGCACTGAGTAATGGGTGTGTGTGTGTGTGTGTGTCTCACTGCTGTACTGAGTAATGGGGGCGTGTGTGTGTGTGTCTCACTGCTGCACTGAGTAATGGGTGTGTGTGTGTGTGTGTGTCTCACTGCTGTACTGAGTAATGGGTGTGTGTGTGTGTGTGTGTCTCACTGCTGTACTGAGTAATGGGTGTGTGTGTGTGTGTGTGTGTGTCTCACTGCTGTACTGAGTAATGGGTGTGTGTGTGTGTGTGTGTGTCTCACTGCTGTACTGAGTAATGGGTGTGTGTGTGTGTGTGTGTGTCTCACTGCTGTACTGAGTAATGGGTGTGTGTGTGTGTGTGTGTCTCACTGCTGCACTGAGTAATGGGGGTGTGTGTGTGTGTCTCACTGCTGTACTGAGTAATGGGGGCGTGTGTGTGTGTCTCACTGCTGCACTGAGTAATGGGGGTGTGTGTGTGTGTCTCACTGCTGCACTGAGTAATGGGGGTGTGTGTGTGTGTGTGTGTGTGTCTCACTGCTGTACTGAGTAATGGGTGTGTGTGTGTGTGTGTGTCTCACTGCTGGACTGAGTAATGGGGGTGTGTGTGTGTGTGTGTGTGTCTCACTGCTGCACTGAGTAATGGGGGTGTGTGTGTGTGTCTCACTGCTGTACTGAGTAATGGGGGTGTGTGTGTGTGTCTCACTGCTGTACTGAGTAATGGGGACGTGTGTGTGTGTCTCACTGCTGCACTGAGTAATGGGTGTGTGTGTGTGTGTGTCTCACTGCTGTACTGAGTAATGGGGGTGTGTGTGTGTCTCACTGCTGTACTGAGTAATGGGCGTGTGTGTGTGTGTCTCACTGCTGTACTGAGTAATGGGGACGTGTGTGTGTGTCTCACTGCTGTACTGAGTAATGGGGGTGTGTGTGTGTTTGTGTGTCTCACTGCTGTACTGAGTAATGGGGGTGTGTGTGTGTCTCACTGCTGTACTGAGTAATGGGGGTGTGTGTGTGTGTCTCACTGCTGCACTGAGTAATGGGGGCGTGTGTGTGTCTGTCTCACTGCTGCACTGAGTAATGGGTGTGTGTGTGTGTCTCACTGCTGTACTGAGTAATGGGTGTGTGTGTGTGTGTGTCTCACTGCTGTACTGAGTAATGGGGGTGTGTGTGTGTCTCACTGCTGCACTGAGTAATGGGGGCGTGTGTGTGTGTGTGTGTCTCACTGCTGTACTGAGTAATGGGGGTGTGTGTGTGTCTCACTGCTGCACTGAGTAATGGGGGTGTGTGTGTGTGTGTGTGTCTCACTGCTGTACTGAGTAATGGGGGTGTGTGTGTGTCTCACTGCTGTACTGAGTAATGGGTGTGTGTGTGTGTGTGTCTCACTGCTGTACTGAGTAATGGGGGTGTGTGTGTGTCTCACTGCTGTACTGAGTAATGGGGGTGTGTGTGTGTCTCACTGCTGTACTGAGTAATGGGGGTGTGTGTGTGTCTCACTGCTGTACTGAGTAATGGGGACGTGTGTGTGTGTCTCACTGCTGCACTGAGTAATGGGTGTGTGTGTGTGTCTCACTGCTGTACTGAGTAATGGGTGTGTGTGTGTGTGTGTGTGTCTGTCTCACTGCTGCACTGAGTAATGGGGGCGTGTGTGTGTGTCTCACTGCTGCACTGAGTAATGGGTGTGTGTGTGTGTGTCTCACTGCTGCACTGAGTAATGGGTGTGTGTGTGTGTGTGTCTGTCTCACTGCTGCACTGAGTAATGGGGGCGTGTGTGTGTGTGTCTCACTGCTGCACTGAGTAATGGGTGTTTGTCTCACTGCTGCACTGAGTAATGGGGGTGTGTGTGTGTGTGTCTCACTGCTGCACTGAGTAATGGGTGTGTGTGTGTGTGTGTGTCTCACTGCTGTACTGAGTAATGGGGGCGTGTGTGTGTTTGTCTCACTGCTGCACTGAGTAATGGGTGTGTGTGTGTGTGTGTGTGTCTCACTGCTGTACTGAGTAATGGGGGTGTGTGTGTGTGTGTCTCACTGCTGCACTGAGTAATGGGTGTGTGTGTGTGTGTGTGTCTCACTGCTGTACTGAGTAATGGGTGTGTGTGTGTGTGTGTGTCTCACTGCTGTACTGAGTAATGGGTGTGTGTGTGTGTGTGTGTGTCTCACTGCTGTACTGAGTAATGGGTGTGTGTGTGTGTCTCACTGCTGTACTGAGTAATGGGTGTGTGTGTGTGTGTGTGTGTCTCACTGCTGTACTGAGTAATGGGTGTGTGTGTGTGTGTGTGTCTCACTGCTGCACTGAGTAATGGGGGTGTGTGTGTGTGTCTCACTGCTGTACTGAGTAATGGGGGCGTGTGTGTGTGTCTCACTGCTGCACTGAGTAATGGGGGTGTGTGTGTGTGTCTCACTGCTGCACTGAGTAATGGGGGTGTGTGTGTGTGTGTGTGTCTCACTGCTGTACTGAGTAATGGGTGTGTTTGTGTGTGTGTGTCTCACTGCTGGACTGAGTAATGGGGGTGTGTGTGTGTGTGTGTGTGTCTCACTGCTGCACTGAGTAATGGGGGTGTGTGTGTGTGTCTCACTGCTGTACTGAGTAATGGGGGTGTGTGTGTGTGTCTCACTGCTGTACTGAGTAATGGGGACGTGTGTGTGTGTCTCACTGCTGCACTGAGTAATGGGTGTGTGTGTGTGTGTGTCTCACTGCTGTACTGAGTAATGGGGGTGTGTGTGTGTCTCACTGCTGTACTGAGTAATGGGCGTGTGTGTGTGTGTCTCACTGCTGTACTGAGTAATGGGGACGTGTGTGTGTGTCTCACTGCTGTACTGAGTAATGGGGGTGTGTGTGTGTTTGTGTGTCTCACTGCTGTACTGAGTAATGGGGGTGTGTGTGTGTCTCACTGCTGTACTGAGTAATGGGGGTGTGTGTGTGTGTCTCACTGCTGCACTGAGTAATGGGGGCGTGTGTGTGTCTGTCTCACTGCTGCACTGAGTAATGGGTGTGTGTGTGTGTCTCACTGCTGTACTGAGTAATGGGTGTGTGTGTGTGTGTCTCACTGCTGTACTGAGTAATGGGGGTGTGTGTGTGTCTCACTGCTGCACTGAGTAATGGGGGCGTGTGTGTGTGTGTGTGTCTCACTGCTGTACTGAGTAATGGGGGTGTGTGTGTGTCTCACTGCTGCACTGAGTAATGGGGGTGTGTGTGTGTGTGTGTGTCTCACTGCTGTACTGAGTAATGGGGGTGTGTGTGTGTCTCACTGCTGTACTGAGTAATGGGTGTGTGTGTGTGTGTGTCTCACTGCTGTACTGAGTAATGGGTGTGTGTGTGTGTGTGTCTCACTGCTGTACTGAGTAATGGGGGTGTGTGTGTGTCTCACTGCTGCACTGAGTAATGGGGGCGTGTGTGTGTGTGTGTGTCTCACTGCTGTACTGAGTAATGGGGGTGTGTGTGTGTCTCACTGCTGCACTGAGTAATGGGGGTGTGTGTGTGTGTGTGTGTGTCTCACTGCTGTACTGAGTAATGGGTGTGTGTGTGTGTGTGTCTCACTGCTGTACTGAGTAATGGGGGTGTGTGTGTGTCTCACTGCTGTACTGAGTAATGGGGGTGTGTGTGTGTCTCACTGCTGTACTGAGTAATGGGGGTGTGTGTGTGTCTCACTGCTGTACTGAGTAATGGGGGTGTGTGTGTGTCTCACTGCTGTACTGAGTAATGGGGGTGTGTGTGTGTGTGTGTGTGTCTCACTGCTGTACTGAGTAATGGGTGTGTGTGTGTGTGTGTCTCACTGCTGTACTGAGTAATGGGGGTGTGTGTGTGTCTCACTGCTGTACTGAGTAATGGGGGTGTGTGTGTGTCTCACTGCTGTACTGAGTAATGGGGGTGTGTGTGTGTCTCACTGCTGTACTGAGTAATGGGGGTGTGTGTGTGTCTCACTGCTGTACTGAGTAATGGGGGTGTGTGTGTGTCTCACTGCTGTACTGAGTAATGGGGGTGTGTGTGTGTCTCACTGCTGTACTGAGTAATGGGGGTGTGTGTGTGTCTCACTGCTGTACTGAGTAATGGGGGTGTGTGTGTGTCTCACTGCTGTACTGAGTAATGGGGGTGTGTGTGTGTGTGTCTCACTGCTGTACTGAGTAATGGGTGTGTGTGTGTGTCTCACTGCTGCACTGAGTAATGGGGGTGTGTGTGTGTGTGTGTCTCACTGCTGCACTGAGTAATGGGGTCGTGTGTGTGAAAGAGAGAGTGAGGGGTACAAACATCCACATGTTCTCTGGCTGTTGTGTCAGAGTCACTGTCACTGTAACCCCCTGGGGTTCACTCTCACGGTGTTTGTGTGTGGGAGTTTGTGTCCCACCTCCTATAACCGACCGGCAGGACGTCCCACCTGCCATACCCCGACCGGCAGGGCGTCCCACCCCAGACACCGTCCCCCCCCCGAGGGAGGGGGTTTACCCCACCCCAGACACCATCTCCACTCCCCGTCTGAGGGAGGGGGCTCTGCCCCCAGACACCGTCCCCCCCCCCGAGGGAGGGGGCTCTGCCCCCAGACACCGTCCCCCCCCCCCGAGGGAGGGGGCGCTCCCCCACACACCGTCCCCTCCTGATGGGTGGGGCACCCCCCCGAGGGAGGGGGCTCTCCCCCAGACACCGTCCCCCCCCCTAAGGGAGGGGGCTCTGCCCCCAGACACCGTCCCCACCTGAGGGAGGGGGTTTACCCCACCCCAGACACCATCTCCACTCCCCGTCTGAGGGAGGGGGCTCTACCCCAGACACCGTCCCCTCCTGATGGGGGGGGCGCCCCCCCCCCCGAGGGAGGGGGGCGCTCCCCCACACACCGTCCCCGCCCTAGTGAGGACAGGGGCTAAGGGGCAGGGTTGAAGGGACGGAGGGTGACGGGTGGCACTGGGGATTGAGGGAGGAGTGGAACAGACGGAGTTTAGAAATACAGGGCCGTGACTAGATCAGAGGCCAATTGCTTTGAGGACAGGAGGAGTTCAGGAGCGACATGGATTTACCCCACCTTGTTGATTTCCACCTTGTTTGTTTTTCTAGAATGGGATCGCATTTGGGAGAGACACAAACGAGGTGAGGATTACAATCGGTTTTGGAGTACAAGCCTGACGTGGCAGGAGTTTAATCGTTCCTTCACTGGTTCAGGCTGAAGGTTACCGATGCACTAGGTTGTGGTTGAAGAACGTGGACCTCACGGTTCACCAGCTAACCCGAAACTGGGTAGAGGTGAGCTAGCTCCTAACCCTCTGTCTCTGCCTGTTACAGAACCCTCTGTGGTCGTGCTGTATGAGGGATCACCGAACACCACTGGTCTGGTCGAGTGACACTCCTGTCTCCTGTGTGACAAGGAAACACAGTGAGGAGCAGAGGTTACAGGTCTGCACTCCCCACCTTGCTCTCCAGCACTGAACTGCACCCCACCAGAAGCAGGAAACAGGGTCAAACCCTGAACTCAGGATAACCAGTCGAGCAGCTAGTTTGGAAGTGTTACAGACAAGTGATTAAAGGCCTGTTTTTGCAAACCTGTTGTGTCCAGTCTTCTTCATTATCATTCGTGCTGTCACAGGATGGGAGTAGGAGAAAAGGAGAGAGACCCACCCACTCCTAACTGATGGAGAGTAACTAGGCCCTGGGTAAGTCAAACCACACTGACAGGAGTACTGAAGGCCTGTCGCTACAACACTGGCAGCAACCCACTGGTGTGGTCAGCTATGTACAAAAAGCAGGACACTTACTGCCCCTTCACTCTCCTCTTAACCATCCACAATGTTAGCAATGCCAGAGCCATTCAGCTCCTGATCTCAGCACAGCCTTGGCTCAAACCTGGATAAAACCAGCTGGATTACACAGGGAGAGGGGAGAGTGACTGTCCCTGAGAAAAGCACAGCAGGTTTAGGTGATGGTTCAGGGATAAGCCCTTCTTCTGGGAGCCGGAGCAAAATTGCAATTAATGGGGGGTGGGGTGGTCAAGGAAATCTGTCCACAAGTCAGACCTGGCCCACAGGAGGACAGTTGTGGTTCTGTGGATTACTCCACAATATGTTCTAAATCAGGGCTGCGGACAAGTTTCACTGACCATTTAAAATGGTACAACTGGAGAAAAATCCTTTATTAAAAGACAAGAAACAAATGGTTAAAAATACAATAGTAGTGACATGTGAGCCGAGATGGAAATATACATTCTCAGCTGCATTCCATTCTGACAAGATTCATATTTTAATCATAAACATGAACAATAACAAATAAAAAAAGGAGAAGCCAGCTCTGTAACACTGATCGCTAATGGCCAGGAGGAAGGTTTAGACAGCAAAGTAACAACAGGGCCCTGTCAGGCTCATTCTCTATCAGTCTGATGATTCCGTATCACCCCGTACAAAGCAGACCGTGCAGGTGGAGGGGAAAAAAAAACAAGGACTGGAGATCGGAGTCAAGTGTGGTGCTGGAAAAGCACAGATCAGGCAGCAGCCGAAGAGCAGGAGAATTGACGTTAAGACAGCTTGGAAAGATGGTGTGATCCTTCACCAACGCCAGGTATTCACTTCACCATACAGCTCACCATGTTGGCCTAGGGAATGGACAATACAAGAATTGTTATTCAGCACTGTCTCTTCAGTAGGGTGGGGGTCACCTCAATAGGAACAGTATAGGAGTCGGCTATTCAGCCCTTCAATATGAAGATGTCTGACCATCCATCTCTGTTCCTGCTTTCTCAACATTCCTCCCCCGCCCCCCCAGCACCAAGAGCTCCACAGGAAT
Source organism: Chiloscyllium punctatum (assembly GCF_047496795.1). NCBI lineage: Eukaryota > Metazoa > Chordata > Chondrichthyes > Orectolobiformes > Hemiscylliidae > Chiloscyllium > Chiloscyllium punctatum. The sequence goes on along the minus strand of NW_027310197.1, from coordinate 36,139 downwards.
AATTCCTCCTTGTTCAAACATTCCATAGTGTCACCTCTGCAGGTTCCTGGGACAGGATTCCACAGGCTCACCACTTTCTGGGGAAAGAAGTTTCTCCTCATTTCCAATCGTTAACACAATGACCTCTGGTTTCAGATTGCTGATCGGGAAGGTCCTGTGTTTACCCTCTCGAGTCCTGTTTGAATTTTATAGCATCGTACCACATCCCCTCCTAAAATGCCAACAAATGTTAACCCTAACCAATCTAATCTCTTCTCAAATGTCAGTCCCCCCCATCCCAAGAATCAGTCCAGTAAAGGTTTGCTGCACTCCCTCCATAGCTATCCTCAGATCAGGAGACCAAAAACCAGACACTATATTCCAGGTGCAGTCAGTATCATTGTCTGGGCTCCTGGATTTGAAGACTCCTCTCCGTTTGAAGGCCTGCAAGCTTCCTCTCAGCGAGCAATGTACAGACCCCCCACACCCCCCTTCCCAATTTATTGCTGTACAGGTATTGATCACATTTATCCACATCCTACTGCGTCTGCTCACTCAATGTGTCGAACTCACACTGTCAGAAGTCACACAATACCAAGTCACAGTCCAACAGGATCATTTGAAATCTCAAGCTGAAGACAGTACACCTGATGATGGGGCACCACTCCAAAAGCTTGGATTTCAAATAAACCGGTTGGATTTACAACCGGGTGTCACGTGATTTCTGACTTTGTCCATCCCAGTCCAACACCGGCACTGGCAAATCCACATCAAATCACGCTGCAACTGTTGAGTCAGTGTTTATACAAAGTCAGCATCAGGCCCCACACACCGTCTCAGATTCTTACCCTCATGAAAGTGGACAGAGTTCTCAATGACATCCCAGTCTTCTCCAGGTCCTCGATCTGAAAGAACACAGCATCGACTCGGGTTAAACTGCTCCGTGTGGAGCATAAACGGCACGTTTTACCTGGCACTTGTCCCACTCAGTCATTAGCTGGCTGATTTCCACCTCTCTTTTTCCCTTTTCTTGCTCTTCTCTCATTATTAGGAATGAGGACCTGGAGGTCACTGGCTGGGCCCAGCATTTATTGCCGGTTCCAATTTGCTCCTTCAGAAGGTGGTGGGGAGCTGCCCTCTTGAACCGCTGCAATCGTGCCACATGGATTGACCCACAATGTCCTTGAGGAAGAAAGTGCCAGGAGTTTGACCCAGTGACACTGAAGAAATGGTGTCAGGAAGGAGAGAGGGGCAGAGGGGAACTTGCACAGGGTGGCGTTCCTATGTGTCTGCCACCCTTGTCCTTCTGGATGGATGTGGAAGGTGTGGCTTAAGGAGCCTCATTGAGAATGAAGTCAGTAGCTGCAGAGTGTAGAGTCCAGTTACAAGGAGCATTATAGAAAGGGGGAAAGTGGGAGAGGGCTCAGCAGAGAGTCACGTTTGCATTAACAAGTAATAGGTCAGAGTATGGAAAAAGGATCAAGAGTCAAACTTCAGGTACAGCAGATATGGGGACAACTCGGAGAAGGACAGCAGTCAGAGGACTGAGGGTGTTGTACTGAAACACACACAGTTTCCAAAACATATAGATGTGTGGGGAAGTTAAGAGGGAAAATGAAGCTGGGTGAAGTAGTGAAGGGAACAAAGATATGGTGAGGATTTGGGACTTCCAGAAAGCCTTTGACAAGGTACCACCCAGGCAGCTGCTCCATAGGATATGAGCCCATGGTGTTAGGAGATAGAGGATTGGCTGACTGGCAGAAGGCAAACATCTGGGACAGGTGGGTCTATTTCAGGATGGCAGCTGGTGACGACTGGAGCTCGACAGAGACCCACGTTGGGACCAAACCTATTGATGTTATACATGAACATCTGACAGAGGAACGACCGGCATTGTTGTGAAGTCTGGAGCTGGGGGGGGGGGGGGGGGGGGGGAGGGAGGGAGGAAGGCAGCAGAAGGACTTGGACATGCTAAGCCCACGTGGACAAAGAGGTGGTGGGTGAAATGTATTGCAGCAAAATGCTTTAATTATACAGTTTGGTAGGAAGAGGTGTGGACTGTTTCCTAACTGGGGAAAGGGAGTCCTCGTTCAGGATTCTCTTCAGGTTGATAGTTAGGAAGGCAAATACAATGTTCACATTCATTACAGAGCAGCTCAAATACAAGAACAAGATATACTGCTGAGTATGTTGAACACTCTGGTCAGACTGCATTTGGAATACTGGGAGCTGTATCAGAGGATGGAGGTGTTGGTATTGGAGGGGTCCAGAGGAGGTTTAGAAGAACAAACAATCCCAGGGATGAAGAGCTTGGTCACGGGAGGAGCGGTTGGGGACTCAGTGGATCGTATAGAAGGAGGAGGCAGAACGCTTCCTGAACCTTGCAGAATACTGGGAGATGGATAGACTGGACGTGGAGAAGGTTTCTCAACCAGGAAGGATGAGGGCACAGTCTCGGAGTAAAGAGGAGTCCCTTGAGGAAGGGGACTGGGAAGGAGGTCAAAGGTTGTGGGAAGGAGGCAGGAGAATGAGATGGAGAAACGTCAACCCACAACCAAATGCTGGAGTGGGCTCAATGGGCAAAAGGGCCCAACCATGCGGTGGGTAATTTAGCACGGCCAATTCACCCAACCCCGAACACTGTGTAATTTAGCACAGCCAATTCACCCAACCCCGAACACGGTGGGTAATTTAGCACGGCCAATTCACCCAACCCCAAACACGGTGGGTAATTTAGCACGGCCAATTCACCCAACCCCAAACACGGTGGGTAATTTAGCACGGCCAATTCACCCAACCCCAAACACGGTGGGTAATTTAGCACGGCCAATTCACCCAACCCCAAACACGGTGGGTAATTTAGCACGGCCAATTCACCCAACCCCGAACACGGTGGGTAATTTAGCACGGCCAATTCACCCAACCCCGAACACGGTGGGTAATTTAGCACGGCCAATTCACCCAACCCCGAACACGGTGGGTAATTTAGCACGGCCAATTCACCCAACCCCGAACACGGTGGGTAATTTAGCACGGCCAATTCACCCAACCCCGAACACGGTGGGTAATTTAGCACGGCCAATTCACCCAACCCCGAACACGGTGGGTAATTTAGCACGGCCAATTCACCCAACCCCGAACACGGTGGGTAATTTAGCACGGCCAATTCACCCAACCCCGAACACGGTGGGTAATTTAGCACGGCCAATTCACCCAACCCCAAACACGGTGGGTAATTTAGCACGGCCAATTCACCCAACCCCAAACACGGTGGGTAATTTAGCACGGCCAATTCACCCAACCCCAAACACGGTGGGTAATTTAGCACGGCCAATTCACCCAACCCCAAACACGGTGGGTAATTTAGCACGGCCAATTCACCCAACCCCAAACACGGTGGGTAATTTAGCACGGCCAATTCACCCAACCCCAAACACGGTGGGTAATTTAGCACGGCCAATTCACCCAACCCCAAACACGGTGGGTAATTTAGCACGGCCAATTCACCCAACCCCAAACACGGTGGGTAATTTAGCACGGCCAATTCACCCAACCCCAAACACGGTGGGTAATTTAGCACGGCCAATTCACCCAACCCCAAACACGGTGGGTAATTTAGCACGGCCAATTCACCCAACCCCAAACACGGTGGGTAATTTAGCACGGCCAATTCACCCAACTTGCACATCTTAGGAGGAAACTGGAGCACTTGCAGGAAACCCACAGACACAGGGAGAATGTGCAAACTCCAGACAGACGGACGGTCACCTGAGGCTGGAATTGAACCTGGATCCCTAGTGCTGTCAGGTCGCAGTGCTAACCCCAGAGTCAGTGTACCACCCTGGTTTGACTGATTCAGTTATCCTTGGTTGATTCTCTCAGTCTAACCCGTGGATAGTGATCACAAGCAGAGACTCTGGATTTACACGCACCCCCCCCCTCTCTCACAGGGTGACTGGAGAACAATGACTAGCTCTGGGGGAGTTTATTACCCACCCCTCCAACCCTAGGGAGCTGGCTGTGGGGAATCCCTTCCTGAACAGGAGGGGCTGTGGGAGAGGAGGTACCTGACCGAAAGGTCCATTGTTTTCCCTCCAGCCCATGATAACCTTGGCAGTCTTGTCCCCCACCCTATGCAGGGTCTTCAGCTGCTCCAGGTCTCCAGTGTTGAGGATGTTCAGGATGTAATCCTTGCGTCTCTGAGTCAGTTCATGATCCACGGTCAGCTCATACTCATTCTCCAAGTCACTGCTGCACTCCTGGGAAAAACAAACCGACCAGCTCACACGTTACCAGAATGTTCATCACCTTTCTCCCCTTGCCCCCCCTCTACACTGGGGGTGGGTGGGATGACAGGACTAAACCTGGGACAATGATTAAACGTGGCCAGACTGTCACTGAGAGGAAGGAGTTGAGTGAACAATCTGACAGGGTACGTTTGAGCTCCCCTTCTTGACTGTGGATTCAGAGCACCCCCCCCCGATCATTAAACAGGCACCAGGAGAGGGGCTGGTCTGCTTTCTAGAATGCCGGGGTTTTGATGCTGTCCACAGTATCATTACTGCAGTCATGAAGAGGTTAAGGGTGATCTCGCTCACATGAAATGTGGCTTATGGCTGTTCGACTTGTACCTGTAACTTGCTCGCAGACTCTGAGCAGGAACCGGTTGGAGAGGGAGAGAGAGCAGTGCCCAATGGTACACCCCAGGGGTCAGTGTTTGTGATAACGGAGAAACAATGGGGAAGATGGTTAGTTTGTGGATGACAGGAAGATGGGCTGATAACAATAAGGAAGGTTTGCAGGGGATATAAAAGTGGTCGGGTGGAATTTAACCGTGTAAGTGGGAGATGATGCCCTTTGGAAGAAGAGACAAGACCAGAGAGTACTCAGTGAATGACAAGACAGGAGGAAGCTCAGAGGAACTGGAGGAACTTGGGGTGCTTGCCCAAAGGCCCCTGAAGGCAGTAAGACAGGTTAATATGGGGCAGGGGCCGTGAATTTAATCAGTGCTGGCATAGATTGTACAAGTAGGGAGTTCACAGTGGAGCTCTATTCACCAACGTAAGCTCGCTGGTTGGTGTGGCGTGGCGTGGCGTAGGGTAGGTATAGACACCGCAGTATTCAATCGCCCACTCTGGTACATGTGACAAGAAATACAATCCAACAACTGGAATGATCACTGCAGCGGCTCGATGACTCGTACACTTTACTTCTGTTCCCAAGTTCCTCATTCCAATTGTTGAACAGAGATAGCCGAGGGGAGATTGGATTGAACTGAAAGACCTGGATAGTGGGGATGAGAAGGGGCCGGTGTTAATGACCAGATTACAGAGACTCTCTTACAAACATTTGTGGACAGGCTGTGGGCATCGTAGAGGAGGCTGGCATTTATGGCCAATCCCCAATTGCTATGGCAGGTTGGGCCTGAAAGGGTTGTGTAAGGAAATGGATTCAGAGCTCATTTCAAAAAAGGTGTTAGGATATGTACCACAGCTGCCATAACCTGTGTGACTACAGGTCAAAGGCTGGAGAATGGCAGTAGGCAGGAGCCAGACCCCATTGGGATCAGACAGTAAAGGTTACCTTGCAGAATCAGTAATGCACAGGACAGATTCCAGCAGGGCTGACAGCTCACACTAATCTCTACAAGGGTGACCATGAACAGTAATCCCAGCTAGTTCACACAGGGAGATCCTGTCGTGCTGGGTCTGTACCCAGTTGGAGTTTCTGTGGAGGGGACAAGCCCCCACTCTGTTCCTGCAGCCTCCAGTACATGCTCTGGGTGGGAACACACACCTTGTTATCCAGTTTCTCTTTCCTCTTCAGCACCAGCATGTCACCAGTTTTGAGTAACTGACCGTTATCCAGACCTGGAACAACAGGGAGAACACAGTCAGACCTGGGAGAGAGACACACACACACAGTGGGGGAAGATTGACAGAGTCAGATCTGGCCATGACCCAGCTGTCTTTCTCTCCCCCTCCAGGGGGTGTCCACACTCCCAGGTAACATGTCCCCACCAACAGAACACCTCACTTACACTGCAGCGGTGTCACTATCGCCTGCTGTCTCCGCTTGGCCACTGAGCCTCTGCACAGAGCTCCAGGATGACTGCTGTTCAACAATATCTCCTTCCTCGGAGCTTGTCTCGCTGCTGTTTCTTGGGAGACGATCACTTGCTCCAGCTGCTTCTGTCTCTGCTCCAGTCTCTATTTCAACACAAGGACAGTGGGCATGGACATTTCACAGACAGACTCTCCCACACACACTGACATTTCACCTCTGTCTATAATATAATGATGCTCGGAACATTTAACACCACTAACCCCGTCCTGTCCCTTATCCTGCAGGGGCCCTGCACTGAAACCAGGCTCCATCATGAGACACATTTACCCTAGCACCTCAGGCTGTTTATCCCCTCCCCTCCTGGGTCTGGGTGCACCGAGCCGAGCGTAAGGAACCTTACCTCTATCTGAAGCCTACTTTCCTCCAGTTTTTTTAGGAGTTGGAGACGTTCCTCTTTGGGTGTTCCCAGTAATGGAAGACCAGGTTTGCCCTCTTTCCGCAGCATCTTTTCCAGATTGGAAATTCGTTCCAACACATCCGAGTCAAAGGCCTCTGGGTCATATTCTCCCGGCTTCAGGAGGGGGCTGGATCAGAAGGTGTAAGCAGTGAGACTGTGCCTTCAAATCCCTCCCCCTGCTCTCTAACTCCTGTGCCCACCTTCCCCAATCTAATCGGAAGATTTAACTCCCCATGAATCCCCTCGTAGCCATTTGTGCAGGGTCACGTGTAGGCCAAACTGGGTAAGGAAGGCAGATGACCTTCTCTCCAGGATCTCAATGAACCAAATGAGCTTCTGTCACACTCTATGGTTACATAGAGACAGAGTCATCCAGCAGGGAAACAGACCCTTTGGTTCAGCCAGTCCGTGTCAAACATCATCCCAAACTAAACTAGTCCCACCTGCCCGCTCCTGGCCCATATCCCAAACTTTTCCTATTCACATACTTATCCAAGTGTCTTTTACACATTGGAACTGTACCCCAAACCCACCATTTCCTAAAGTTCATTCCACAAGCAAACCACCCTCCATGTAAAATAATTGCCCCTCATACCTTCTATAAATCTCACCTTAAAAATGTGCCACCTCGTTTTGAAATCCTCCATCTTCGGGAAGAGACAACTATCGTTAACTCGATCAATCCCTCCTCATTGTTTTATAAACCTCTATCAGGTCACCTCTCAACCTCCCACACGCTGGTGAAAATAAAACGGTCTCAGCCTCTATTTCAAACTCAAACCTTCCATCGTCCTGGTAAGTCTCTTTGGAAAGCTCTCCACCTTTCTCTAGGTAGCACCACCATTAGAGCAGCCTTGATGACCTCCTTAACCATTGCACCAGACACCCCCCCCCTTCAGGAGTTGTGCTCATGGCTACACTGAACAGTATCTATCCCAGCTGCTATTTGTTCATCTCACCTGAAAGCTGCTCACTCCAGTTTTGCTCACTGCCCTACGGTCCCCCCAGCTCATCTGGGGAACTTGTAAGAACCTCCATTTGTTGGAGGGTCTGTAACACTGAGTCAGGCAGAGTGTCCTCCCCTCACCTAAGAGCCAGCTCCTCTGAGCAATCAGCATCTTCGGACTCGGATTTTGTTCTCTTGGCTGGATGTTGCCAACTTGAAGATGATCCTTCACGGGAACGCTTTGAAGGGCAAATGCCTGAAAGAACAACAAATGGCAGAAGATTTAAAAAGGCAGAGGCTGTGTGTCACTGCCACGCTACGGGTGGCCACTCCCCTGGGGAACACCGTCACTTCACAGGGAATGTCAGGTTCCCTCCCCCACAGAGGTTTCCAGTTGTAACCACACTTACCGTTAGGCTGTATGGTTTCCTGTGGGAAAGGACGGTTGACCACCAGCTTGGATTTGGCAGCAAAGTTGAGAGCGGTGAGCGTGTCATAGTAGTACTTGTATTCTGGAGCGATGTTAGTTATCATTACACTGTGGGCCGTGCCTCCCAGAGAATCCTACCACAAAACCAAACACAGCATTGGAAACAAAGCCGATGTGTGAAATAGTAAGATCAGGGAGGGACAGAATGACACTTCAACCCAAACACTGCAGGGCTGAACCAGCCAGTTTACACCTTCATCACCCCCTTTTAGAGAAAGCTTTCTCAAAGCCCTAGTGAAGCACATTCACTGCCACCTTCTCCTTTCCCCCCTCCCTTTTATCTACGCGACTAGTCAGGTCCTTGACAAATCCTAGTAGACTGCAGTCGGAGACTCACCGACTTCAAGGACATTTAAACAGTCATTGGATAAAACATATGGATTAAAGTGGAAGAGTGGAAGATTGACAGGCTTCAGATGGGTTCCACAGGGTCAGCACAACATCGAGGGGCTGAGGGAGTGGACTGCACTGTCATGATCTACATTCTCCTTGGCAAGAGTCATTTCCCTTTTGTAAAGCCATACCGACACTGTCCAGTCCTCTCACTGTTTCCTGATCCTCTATTCAGTCTTCTCCAATGACTGTCATATTTTCCCCACTTCTGACATCAGGCGGACTGGTCAGAAGCTCCCCCTCCAGTCTGTGGGAACTAGTCCAGAGTCAATATCATCTTGGATGATGATCACCTGGGGACAACATTGGTTGACGGTAGGAGACAGAGTGGCGGCCAAGGGGATTTTTTGGGGACTGGAGGCCAGTGAACACAGGAATCAGTTCTGGATCCACTGCTCTCTCATGTCGAAAAATGATTTTGATGAGAATACAGGAGACACGGTTCATATTTTTGCAGGAGATACCAAGATGGAGGGTATAGTGGACAGTGAAGGTTATCCAGGAGTACAATGGGATCTTTCTCAGCTAGGCCAATGGGCCAAGGAGAGGCAGACAGAGTTAAACTTCGATAAATGTGAGCTATCGCAGTTATGCAAGGTAAATCAGGGCAGGGCTTACACAGATAACAGGAAGTGTTGATGAACAAAGACACCTAGGAATCCAGGTAGTAATTTCTTGGAAGCAGCATCATAAGTAGAGAGTGAAGGCAGCATTTGGCTGGGACAGGAACGGCTGTTTCAGTAAGAACAGAGAAGATGGTAAACGAGGGGGAGGTGTGGCATTGTTGGTCAAGGACAGTAATATAGTTGCAGGAAGGATGTTTGGGGACTTGTCCACTGAAGTCGAAACAGGAAAGGAGAAGTCACCCTGTTGGGCGTTTTCTGTATATTGTCAATGAGAGAGCGAGAGCGACTATAGAGGAGTCAGTTTTTGTCCAGTGTGTGCAGGAGGCCTTCCTGACAGTATGTAAACAGCCCAACAAGGGGTGAAGCCACATTAGATTTGGTACTGGGTAATTAGCCCGGCCAGCTATTAGACTTGGAAGGAGGTGAGCACTTTGGTGATAGCGACCACAATTCTGTTATGTTTACTTTAGTGATAGAAAGGGATAGAGTTACAGTTGGGGGAAAAAGGCAATTACGATGCGATTAGGCAAGATTTAGGAAGCATAGGATGGGGAAGGAAACTGCAGGGGATAGGCACATTAGAAATGTGGAGCTTATTCAAGGAAAAGGGGTGTCTCAGGTAAGTATGTACCTGTCAGGCAGGGAGGAAGCTGTAGAGCGCAGGAGCTGTGGTTAACAAAGGAAGTGGAATCTCTGGTCAAGAGGAAGGCGACAGCTTACGTTAGGATGAGATGTGAAGGCTCAGTTAGGGCACTTGAGGGTTACAAGGTAGGCAGGAAAGACCTAAAGAGAGAGGTCAGAAGAGTCAGGAGGAGACAAGAGACGTTGGCGGATAGGATCAGGATAAACCCAAAGGCTTTCTATAGCTTTTTAAGGAATGAAAAGAATTACGAGTGTTAGATTAGGGCCAATCAGGGATAGTAATGGGAAGTTGTGTGTGGAGTCAGAGGAGATAGGGGAAGCACTAAGTGAATATTTTTTGACAGTATTCACTCTAGAAAACAACAATGTTATTGAGGAGAATACGGAGATACAGGCTACTAGACTAGGTGGGATCGAGGTTCACAAGGAAGTGGTATTAGAAATCATTTTTCACACTCTGCAGGATAAGTCCCCTGGGCCAGATGGGATCTATCCTAGGATCCTCTGGGAAGCCAGGGAGGAGATTGCCGAGCCTTTGGCATTGATCTTTAAATCGTCATTGTCTACAGGAATAGTGCCACAAGACTGGAGGATAGCAAGTGTGGTTCCCCTGTTCAAGAAGGGGAGTAGAGACAACTCTGGTAATGATAGACCAATGAGCCTTCCTTCAGTTGTTGGTAAAGTGATGGAAAAGGTTACAAGTGATAGGATTTATCATGATCTCGAAAAGATGAATTTGATTAGGGATCATCAGCACGGTTTTGTGAAGGGTAGGTCGTGCCTCAAACCTTATTGAGTTCTTGGAGAAGGTGACCAAACAGGTGGATGAGAGTAAACCGGTTGACGTGGTGTACGATTTCAGCCAGGCATTCGATAAGGTTCCTCACAGCAGGCTATCGTACAAAATGTGGAGGAATGGGATTGTGGGAGATATAGCAGTTTGGATCAGTAATCGGCTTGCTGAAAGAAGACAGAGGGTGGTGATTGATGGGAAATGTTCATCCTGGAGTCCAGTTACCAGTGGTGTACCACAAGGGTCGGTGTTGGGTCCACTGCTGTTTGTCATTTTTATAAATGACCTGGATGAGGGGATAGAAGGGTGGGTTAGTAAATGTGCAGGTGACACAAAGGTCAGTGGAGTCGTGGATAGTGACGAAGGATGTCGTAGGTTACAGAGACACACCGATAAGCTGCAGAGCTGGGCTGAGAGGTGGCAAATAGAGTTCAATGCGGACAAGTGTGAGGTGATTCACTTTGGTCGGAGTAACTCCACAGAGAGCGGTGTGGATATGGAATGAACTGAGAGAGGCAGTGGTGAATGCAGACACAGTTACAATATTTCAGAGACATTTAGACAGGTACGTGAATGGGAAAGGTAGAGAGACATGGACAAGGCACAGGCAGATTGGTAAACGTGATCAGCATGGAGGAGGCGGACAGAAGGGTCTGACAACTCAGTGCCGGCTTGTAGACGATCAGGCCCTGGGTATTTTATTGGCCTTTAACCCCAATTTCCCCAACACCCATTGCCGTACTAACACAGATTTCCCTCCGTCCCTCCCTCTCACTTGACCTCGCCCTCCCCAACATTTTCGGGACATGATTTCGGCCTTCCTTTGTGAAGGCAGAACCAAAATGCAGATTTAAATGAAGAGCTGTGAATGCTGAAGATCTGAAACAAACCCAGATATTGGCTGCAGAGCTGAGGCTAAATGAACCAGGCGGTGATATCCATGACAAACCCATCAACTCCCACTGTATCGATGGTACTACATTCTGCAGTGGGACTCAAATGTCCACCTTTCTCCTCAACCATATTGGCCATGTCTGATCCATTTCCCATAAGTCTGCCCTTACCCCCTGGTTGTTCCCCATTTCCCAAACCCTCACTTTCTACTCCACCAGGCTCTGTGTCCCAAAGGAACAAAAGCTGCCATTTCCCCCACCTCTTGCCATCTCCCTGGTCAGCATTCCACAGGGACTGTCCCCTACATGACCAACACCTTCCCATACTACTGCAGGAGGTGCAACCCTTGCCAGTTTTACTTGCTCCCTCCCTCCCTCATTACCCATGGTCTCAGACACACCTTCCAGGTGAAGAGTAATTTCCCAGCACTTTGTCGAACCTGGTCTACTGTATTTGCTGCTTACAACACAGTCTGCTCTACATTGGTGTCCCCAAACACCGACTGGTGACTGCCTTGTAAAACACCCATGTTCTGTCCATAAAAACAACTACATTTGGAGTTGCTTGCCAGTCCAGTTCGACACACCAGTGTCTCCTGGCCAATGTTTCAGTCTCCAGCATATTGCAGCACTGCAGTCAGACTCGATGCAAGTTGAAGAACACCAACTTCCCTTTTACCTGGCGACCGGAGAACCTTCAGCGAGGTTGACTATTTCAGAGCATGTCTATGACCCAGCCACTCACCCCAATGGCCACCCTCCAGCAGACAGTCACCCCATTTTCATCCACTCCATCCCCATTATTACCCATCCTCCTTCTTCACTTCCCTGTCTTCCCAACAATCCCTTTGTCTAGCCACTTGTTGCTCTGTCTCCACCTATCTGCTCACTCCTTCCTACCCCACTCCCTGGTATCATTTACCTACCTGCTAGCACTTCTGAAGAAGGGATACTGGACTCGATGTTAACCCCCTGTTCACTCTCCACAAATGCTGCCCGACTTGTACAGCTTCTCCAGCAAGTTGTGTCTTTGTGCATTATGTATTTAATCGGTCCGTCATCTTTCTTCCTCGTTAATTGCCGTCTGACTCAAAGGGACTACACTGGCCGTCACTAAACCTTTCTTTGCACAGCTTTTACAACCAGTTTCCGTGTTCCCCACAAGCTTAATCTCATCGGTTAATCAATTCCTTCACCCTGCTTTGCAGAAATCTAACCTGCTCCCAGTCTTCAGGTCTGATACTTACTTGAGCCAATTTGTACGCCCCCCTCCTTGGATGTAATTCCCCTGATTAGCCACGGTTGGACTATCTTTCACGTTTGTCATTTCATTGCCCAAGACCAATGAACAAGGGTGACCATTTCCCCCATTTTACATTTGAAAATGTTCGCCATTATCTACTTCATGTTCCCCAAACTGTCATCGCTAGCTCATGCCATCATCGTTTCCTCTATTTAAGTTCAGGGGCCTAGTCTCGGAATCAACTACATCCCTGTCCACCTACAATCACAGAACTGTGCCTCCTACTGCTACAGGAACCTTCCCACAGAGATCCTGCCCGAGGAGTGTAACTGGTTTAGGGGGTGAGTTTTACCTGCAGCAGACGCGTTAGCTTGCTGTCCCTGTAGGGAATCCTGCGCAAGCCCTGGTTCAGTGCATCCACCACTTTACTCAACACAAACAGCGAGTTGTTAATGGCCCCACTCTCCTTTAGCCTGAGGAATACAGTAAAGCAGCATCATGACACAGCGATCACATCAACATGTCCCAAGCAAATCCACAAGCTGATCAAATCCTCCTTTTATACCCTTCACTTTATTATAAAGCAGCAATCTGATACCAACATACATGTAGCTGACAGTTACAAACCTGAGTTTGAGGAAGCATTCAGAAATAAGGGCAGGGCTTTTCGTGAGGGTGTCGATTGGTCACTCAGGCCCATTTGAGGGGGAGGAAGACACCAAAGATGAATTCAAAAGGATACAGGCAGCAAGTGAGGATGTAAGAGAAAAACCGAAGGAGAGTCTATCTCAGGTGTCCACTGCACAGCTGGAAAGGCAGCTGAACTACACTGTTCCTGTGGAGAAGTCTCAAGAGCACGTGCACGGCTCGACACTGTCAGAATTCAGGGAGAAGTTTAGGAATTAGTAGGCAGCTTAAGAATGGAGTCAGTAAAGGTGCCGGGAGATGGGAAGAATGCTACCTGTAAGTGAAGAAGTCAGAGAGCATCAGTTTTTCAGATTAACTGGGAGAGTGAGGACTGAAAACCTCAAAAGGAGAATTGGCTTAATGCAGAAGGAACAAGCTCAAAGATGAGAAAGTCCAGGGGTAGTACTGGCTTGGTGAAGCTAGCTGTCAGTGAAGAGCAGGAGCTAAGCTGTTTGCCCAATGTTAATCATGGATGTTAGCTATATGTTACACATGTAGTGTCAAATGTTCAAAAATGTACACAATCTGTTTATCCTATATTACAACAGAATAACAGTCTGGGGGCTGGTTTTTAAATCATTAAAGTACTAATTTGTTTATTTGAAGGTTACTGGGCAGGTGCCCGAACCAGGTCTTGACAAAGTGGCAAATATGGCAGCGAACATACCGGAGACCTTCATTCCCAGTCCTGCGATTATCCTCAGATCCTGCCAGGTCAATGAGGTAGAGTTTCCCTGTTAGCTGTCGGAATGGTGCCTCTTGCTGTAACTTCGTCACCTACAACAGAACCAGTATTCGATCAGAGCAAGAGTAGTGGCTGAGCTTCCTGAACCAGGCACCAGAAAGAGCTACAAAGGGACCTGACAGCAGCAATGGGCTGCCCTGTCTTAGCTGTACCTTAATCAGGAGCACAGAGTGACTGCGACTGGATCGACAATTCAACTTGGTGCTGGCTGTGGTCCGTCTTTGTGTGGCTGGCAGAAAGAACTGCTCAAACTCCATGAAGCTGGTGATGCGCTGCTCTGTCAGGTCGGGGATGAAGATGTTCTTGTCTTGGTCCTCTCGAATCAATAAGTCTTGGTGCGTGGTCTCCAGTAGATCCAACACCTGAGAGACATTGGCAATGTTACCATCCTCCAAAAGGCTGCTGGGAGTGCGCAAGGGAACTGTGGGATACGAGGGGGTGGGAGTGTACAAGGTGTGTGCACATCCGTGCATGTGTGTGTTTGAGAGCATGTGTGTGCTCGAGAGTGCATGTGCGTGTGTGTATCGCAGGAATTGAACACCACCGAGATAGGAGAAGGACCACACATCCATAAACTGGAGCTGTTCACCACACGGGCAGGATGCAGGAGAAAGCACGGCACACTGTGCTCCCAGGGCTGCTGGCTCTTTATGACAATTGGTACCGGTTTTGTGGTCACCATTATTATTTTATTTCTTGGATTTGTCATTTTGGCCCAGTGGTTAGCACTGCTGCCTCACAGCGCCTGAGACCCGGGTTCAATTCCCGCCTCAGGCGACTGACTGTGTGGAGTTTGCACGTTCTCCCCGTGTCTGCGTGGGTTTCCTCCGGGTGCTCCGGTTTCCTCCCACAGTCCAAAGATGTGCAGGTCAGGTGAATTGGCCATGCTAAATTGCCCGTAGTGTTAGGTAAGGGGTAAATGTAGATGTAGGGGTATGGGTGGGTTACGCTTCGGCGGGGCGGTGTGGACTTGTTGGGCCGAAGGGCCTGTTTCCACACTGTAAGTAATCTAATCTAATCTAATCTAATCTAAGTAGAATCCCCCAGTGCCGGAGGTAGGATTTGAACCTGCATCTCTGAATTAATGTCCCTCTTCCCAACCTAACCAGGACAGCAAAGACGACTCACCTTCTCCTGGTAGATCTCCAAGTAGGACATGGTCACATTAAATCTCCAGGAAGGTCCACACAGCTGGTCACTCTGCTCCCGTACCATGAGGAATATGTCCAGCAGAGAACGAGGGACTACTCCGGGCTGCTCAGCACTGCCCAGCATGGTGTGGGTCTTACCTATCAAGGAGAAAAACAAATAAAGACAGGAGAATACAAGTTTGTTATTAATTTTATAGCAACTTGAACGAAGCTTTCTACTTTAGTACTGAGTGGGGGTGTTCAGATAGGTCGGGTATGAATGCTGGGGCAGTTGCTTGCTCCTCCTGCAGAATGTGGCAGGTGGGAGACAGGGCACACGTCTCCACTGGCTACATCTGTGGGATGTACACCCAACTCCAGCTCCTTGGAAACCGTGTTAGGGAATTGGAGCTGGAGCTGGATGAACTACGGATCATTCGGGAGGCTGAGGGGATAATTGAGAGGAGTTACCGGGAGTTGGTCACTCCTAAGGCTCAGGACAAGGATAAATGGGTTACAGTCAGGGGGAGGAAAGGGGACAGACGGACAGTTCAGAGATCCCCTGTGGACATTCCCCTCATCAATAAGTACACCGTTTTGGATACTCCCTGGGGGGATGACCTACCAGAGGAAAGCCATAGCAGTCAGTTCTCTGGCACTGAGCCTGACACTGTGGCAAAGAAGGGAAGGGGGGTAGAATAGAAAAGTACTCGTGGTAGGGGACTCGATAGTTAGGGGAATCGACAGGTGATTTTGTGGTCAGGATCAGGATTCCCGGAAGGTATGTTGTCTCCCTGGTGCCAGGGTCCGGGACGTCTCCAATCGGGTGTATAAGGTTCTAAAAGGGGAGGGTGAACAGCCAGAAATCATGTTACATATTGGCACTAATGATATAGCCAGGAAAAGGATCGAGGATATAAAAAGTGATTTCAGGGAGTTAGGATGGAAGCTGCAAAGCAGGACAAAGAGTAGTGTTCTCTAGTTTACTACCGGTGCCATGAGATAGCGAGGCGAGGAACAGGGAGCAGGTGCAGCTTAATACGTGGCTACGCAGCTGGTGTAGGAGGGAGGGCTTCAGATATGTAGATAATTGGGATGCCTTCTGGGGAAGGTGGGACCTGGACAAGAAGGACGGGTTGCATCTGAACTGGAAGGGGACCAATGTCCTGGGTGGAAGGTTTGCCCCAGTAGTTCAGGAGGGTTTAAACTAGTATGGCAGGGGGGTGGGAACCTGAGCTGTATACCTGAGGAGAGAGTGTTGATGGAGATGAGGGAATAGCAAGAGGTAGACCAGCCAGTGGGAAGGATCTTCCTGGGAAGGAACCAAGGGATCAGTTAAAGTGTGTCTGCTTTAGCGCAAGGACTATCAGGAATAAAAGTGATGAGCTTAGAGCATGGATCAGTACCTGGTGCTATGATGTTGCGGACATAACAGACATGGGTTTCTCAGGGGCAGGAATGGTTTCTGGATGTTCCAGGGTTTAGAACATTTAAAAAGAATAGGGAGGGAAAAAAAAAGAGGAGGGGGTGTAGCACTGCTAATCAGAGAGGGGATCACAGCTACAGAAGCTTCCATTGTCGAGGAAGATCTGTCTGCCGAGTCAGTATGGGTGGATATTAGGAACAGCAAGGGAGCAGTCACCTCATTAGGGGTTTACTACAGGCCCCCCAATAGCAGCAGGGAGATGGAAGAAAGCATAGCTCGGCAGATTTTGGAAAAGTGTGGACGTAGTAGGATTGTTGTAATGGGTGACCTTAACTTTCCCAATATTGATTGGAACCTCCTTCGAGCAGAAGATTTGAATGGAGCTGTTTTTGTAAGGTGTGTTCAGGAGGGTTTCCTAACTCAGTACGTTGACAGGCCGACAAGGGGAGAGGCCATTCTAGACTTGGTACTCGGAAACGAGCTGGGGCAGGTATCAGATCCTGTGGTGGGAGAGCATTTTGGTGATAGTGACCACAGCTGACTCACATTCTACACAGCTATGGAGAAGGAGAGAATTAGGCAAAATGGGAGGATATTTAATTGGGAAAGAGGAAACTATGATGCGATTAGACATGAGTTAGGAAGCATGGATTGGGAGCAATTGTTCCATGGTAAAGGCACTATAGACATGTGGAGACTGTTTAAGGAACAGTTGTTGCAAGTGATGAATAAATATGTCCCTCTGAGACAGGCAAGAAGTGGCAAGATAAAGGAACCTTGGATGACGAGAGCGGTGGAGCTTCTCGTCAAAAGGAAAAAGGTAGCGTACATAAGGTGGAGGAAGCTAGGGTCAAGTTCAGCTCTAAAGGATTACAGGCAGGTGAGGAAGGAGCTCAAAAATGGTCTGAGGAGAGCCAGGAGGGGGCACGAGAAAGGCTTGGCAGAACGGACTAGGGAGAACACAAAGGCATTTTACACTTATGTGAGGAATAGGAAAATGGTCAAAGAAAGAGTAGGGCCGATCAGGGATAGCATAGGGAACTTGTGTGTGGAGTCTGAGGAGGTAGGGGAAGCCCTAAATGAGTTTTTTGCTTCTGTCTTTACGAAAGAAACGAACTTTGTAGTGAATGAAACCTTTGAAGAGCAGGTGTGCATGCTGGAATGGATAGATATAGAGGAAGCTGATGTGCTGAAAATTTTGTCAAACATTAAGATTAACAAGTCGCTAGGCCCGGACCAGATTTGTCCTCGGCTGCTTTGGGAAATGAGAAATGCAATTGCTTCGCCACTTGCGAAGATCTTTGCATCCTCGCTCTCCACTGGAGTCATACCTGAGGACTGGAGAGAGACAAATGTAATTCCTCTCTTCAAGAAAGGAAATAGGGAAATCCCTGGCAATTACAGACCAGTAAGTCTCACGTCTGTCGTCTGCAAGGTGTTAGAAAGGATTCTGAGGGATAGGATTTATGACCATCTGGAAGACCATGGATTGATTAAATTCAGTCAACACGGCTTTGTGAGGGGCAGGTCATGCCTCACAAACCTTAGAGATCTTTGAGGATGTGACTAGAAAAGTTGAGGATCGAGCTGTGGATGTGGTGTATATGGACTTCAGCAAGGCATTTGATAAGGTTCCCCATGGTAGACTCATTCAGAAGGTCAGGAGGAATGGGATACAGGGGAACTTAGCTGTCTGGATACAGAATTGGCTGGCCAACAGAAGACAGCGAGTGGTAGTAGAAAGGAAAATATTCTGCCTGGAAGTCTGTGGCGAGTGGTGTTTCACAGGGCTCTGTCCTTGGGCCTCTATTGTTTGTAATTTTTATTAATGACTTGGATGAGGGGATTGAAGGATGGGTCAGCAAGTTTGCAGATGACACAAAGGTTGGAGGTGTCATTGACAGTATAAAGGGCTGTTGTAGGCTGCAGCAGGACATTGACAGGATGCAGAGATGGGCTGAGAGGTGGCAGATAGAGTTCAACCTGGATAAATGCGAGGTGATGCATTTTGGAAGGTCGAATTTGAAAGCTGAGTACAGGATTAAGGATAGGATTCTTGGCGGTGTGGAGGAACAGAGGGATCTTGGGGTGCAGGTACATAGATCCCTTAAAATGGCCACCCAAGTGGACAGGGTTGTTAAGAAAGCATATGGTGTTTTGGCTTCCATTAACAGGGGGATTGAGTTTAAGAGTCATGAGATCTTGTTGCAGCTCTATAAAACATTGGTTAGACTGCACTTGGAATACTGCGTCCAGTTCTGGTCGCCCTATTATAGGAAAGATGTGGATGCTTTGGAGAGGGTTCAGAGAAGGTTTACCAGGATGCTGCCTGGACTGAAGGGCTTATCTTATGAAGAGAGGTTGACTGAGCTCAGACCTTTTTCATAGGAGAAGAGGGGACCTAACTGATGGATACAAGATAATGAGAGGCATAGATAGAGTCAATAGCCAGAGACTATTTCCCAGGGCAGAAATGACTAACACGAGGGGTCATAGCTTTAAGCTGGTTGGAGGAAAGTTAGAGGGGATGTCAGAGGCGGGTTCTTTACACAGTTGAGAGCATGGAATGTGTTACCAGCAGCAGTTGTGGAGACAAAGGTCATTGGGGACACTCAAGAGACTCCTGGACATGCATATGGTCACAGAAATTTAAGGGTACATACATGAGGATCAGTGGTCAGCACAAAGTGGGCTGAATGGCCTGTTCTGTGCTGTACTGTTCGATGTTCTAGGAGGGGGGATAATGGACAGATCAGAGATGGCCCAGGGAATCCCTTGTGGACTCAACCTGTAAGCCTCTCTCGATTCGGCCCAGAGATCGTACCCTTTGGTAGTCTGGAATAGAAATACCTCTTACAGACAGTTTAGTTTAACCCCTCAATTTACCAGTTTAACAGAACACTGATACCTAGAAGCTAAACTAACTAGGTTGTAATAACCCAGGAGAGGAGATCAGCTCTTCGAGAGCCCTGACAGGGTACTGTGCTGAACGGTCACAAACAGGCTTCCTTTATACAAAGAAGGTTTACAAAAACACTGCATGTTCTTAACTAGACAGATAACAGTGAAGGACAATAATAATTCAGGAGAGAAGTTAATTGATACAGAGTTGTGTTTCGAGGCCAGAATCAAACAGTTACTAATTTCACAAAGGAACAGCTTTGTGTCCTGTTTACACAGATTCACTGATGTCCTTCATGGCCTTAACCTCCCTGCCTGTCTATTTTCTGGTGTGCAGCAAGTGTGTTTGACAATTCAACATTACATTTTAGTCTCAATGTTCAAGGACAGGTCTTAAGGCTGTCGGCTCTGAGGAGGCTGGTCACTTAGGAAAGAGGTAGGACAGTGGACAGTCACTCACTCACTCACCTGCTCCTGTAGGGCCATAGGCAAAGACACTGGCATTCTGTCCATTCAGGACATGGGATAGGATCGGTTTCACCGAATTCACATAGATCTCCAGCTGTGACGTGTCATCACCATAAAAAGCATCGAAGCTGAGAGACAGGAAGAGGTCAGGTTTAGTACACTGAAATGTGCTCTCAGCCCCGCAATGATTTCAAACTCTCCCTTGCAAGGCAGTGGAAACAGAGTCCTTGAAAATTTGTACGCTGGAGGTGGATAGTTTGCTGAACCTTTCACCCTTCACCCCCTCTTCCAGAGAAAAACTGGGAATGTTTTCTCCTGAATGGTAGGGTCAGACTCCAGGAGCTACGTTGGAGACACACAGAACAGATTGAGGGACTCTCTGATCAAGGTGAGGGGTCCAGCTGTTTCACAGACTGATATGTCGATGTTGAATTAGGCAGTAAACATCTGTGTGATTTACAAGGGGTTTATTGTAAATCGAGGGTTTAGCACAATCACCAAAATCCCACCTTTCCCTGTCCAGAGGCAAACTCCGGAGTGCAGAGGAATCCAACTCCATGTCTTTAAATTCACCAAACTAAAACCAACAACTGCCCATTGGGGTAATTGCAACATGAACCAAAACCAAAGACTAACGACACAAACGGAATGAAGATAACGTCGGACAGGGAAAACAATGTGCAGCTGAAGAACTTCAGAAAGGCTCAGGACAAATTCAGGACAATCATGAACACTTTTACAACTTCTTTTTGCAAAAAGCCATCACTGTTTCCAAATGTAATTTGCTACAGCTGTCCAGCTCAGCAGGTTAAATCAGACAAGTGAAATGTTACTGGTGCTCACAAACACCTCCGTTGTCATCACGTGGACACCCAGGTGCTGATATAAACGTGAAGAGGTGAGCTTGCTACTTACCTCCATGAGGAAGCCCTACAAAGCCTCGCTTCCTCTACACCGGATGCTCAAAGATCAGGTATCTGCGGCTGAAGTGATTCCTTAAGAATATGAAGGAAGGGAGAGTACAACCTCCCACAACCTGCAGATATGTCGTTAGACTCCAAAAAGGAAGCCAGCACTTTTTCTCCCAAATATTAAAAAAGGAAACGGAGAAACCCTTCCCCTCCAACCACACACAAGGCACCGTCACATTCTAACAAGAGCTCCTCAGGGTTTTGATTACTAGTAATATCCCTACTTAGAGTCAGAGAGATGTACAGCACAGAAACAGACCCTTCGGTCCAACCCGACCATGCCGATCAAATATCCTAACCTGATCTAGTCCCATTTGCCAGCACTAGGCCCACATCCCTCCAAACCCTTCCTTTTCATATACCCAGCCAGATGCCTTTTAAATGTTCCAATCGTACCAGCCTCCACCACTTTCTCAGGCAGCTCATTCTATACACGTACCACCCTCTGGGTGAAACAGTTGCCCCTTAGATCCCTTTTATATCTTTCCCCTCTCACCCTAAACCTGTGCCCTCTAGTTCTGGACTCCCCCACCCCAGGGAAAAGACTGTCTATTTCCCCTATCCACACCCCTCATGATTTTATAAACCTCTAAGGTCAACCCTCAGCCTCTGACGCTCCAGGGAAAACAGCCCCAGCCTGTTCAGCCTCTCCCTATAGCTCACACCCTCCAACCCCTGGCAACATCCTTTTAAGTCTTTTTGAACCCTTTCAACTTGCCCAACATTTTTCTGATAGGAAGGGGACCAGAATCACACGCAATATTCCAACAGTGGCCGAACCAATGTCCGGCCCAGCTGTAACATGACCTCCCAACTCCTGTACTTAACACTCTGCCCAACAAAGGAAAGCACTCCAAACACCTTCTTCACTATCCTATCCACTTTCAAGGAGCTATGAACCTGCACTCCAAGGTCTCTGTTCTACAACACCCTCAGGCCTTACCATTAAGCGTACAAATCCTGCAAAGATTTGCTTTCCCAAAATGCAGCACCTCACATTTTACCTAAATTAAACTCCATCTGCCCCTCCTCAGCCCATTGGCCCAGCGGATCAAGATCCCATTGTAATCTGAGGTAACCTTCTTCACTGTCCACTACACCTCCAATTTTGGTGTCATCATCTAACTAGACCTCCTACGTTCACATCCAAACCATTTCTCTATAAATGATGAAAAGTAGAGGGCCCAGCACCGATCCTTCTGGCACTCCACTGGTCACAGGCCTCCAGTCTGAAAAACAACCCTCCAACACCACCCTCTGCCTTCTGCCTTCGAGCCAGTTCTGGATCCAAATGGATAGTTCTCCCTGTATTCCAGGGAATCGAACCTTGCTAACCAGTCTCCCACGGGGAACCATGGGAAACACCTTACTGACGTCCATATAGATCACGTCCACTGCTCTGCCCTCCTTCAGGACCAAGAGGCCTGGGTTCAAATCCCACTTGTCCCAGAAACTTTTATGAGCACCTCTGAACAGGCGGATTACCAAACATTGAACCAAATCCTAAAATGCACAAGCAAAAGGAAGAAAGAGCATGTTAAGGTCAAAATGCTAGTGGATGGGGAACTGATGAGCCCCAGCCAGAAGCCAGCTCTTAAATAACAACTTCCTCTCGATCAACTCTGCAGCTATTCCGGCATACCTTTCTGACAAACGTCACTTCCAGGCCGACACTCTCTGGACAGAAGCGAAGGGATGAGTCTGCTGGCTTGCAACGCAGAGTGATACCAACAGCATGTCCCAATCTCTCTCCACAGGAACGTTTTCCCAAGCCCCCACAGCCCAGCCCAGAGTGACCAGTTGTTTCAGGATTAAATTTCATCTGCCAAGTCTCCACCCTATCCACCTATCGATTTCTCTCTATCCCACTGTATCCTTTGGCCATCTCAGGATGGTGACGAGGCGGGGGGGGGGGGGTTATCACTGCTGAGTGTTAACGTGGATCTCTGTTCTGACCTTCCAGCCACATCAGTCCCAGCTAGGAGGTGGTGGGATGGTGGGCATGGGTCAGTCAGTGTAGGGGCACCTGTCGGACACTCACTTGTACTGCATGGACTCTGCCTGACTCCTCCACTTCACAAGCTCCAGCGAGCGGGTGTCCAGGCCATGCACACAGGGGCCCTGCTGCTGGTCATCCTCTGTGGACCGGTAGGGTCGGAGCCGAACCACCACCCGCACCTGGCGACGGTTATGGGAACTGGCCATCTTCCTAAAGGGCTGTACATCCGCAGGAGGTAGGTTAGACATTGTCAACTGCACTGGATGGAGAAAAAGAGAACAAGATAAAAAAAACAGTTAATAATAACAGGGTCATTACTGCTGAGGGAGAGCTTGTCGGATGTGGGTCTCACTGGCTGACCCAGCATTTACCAACCATCTCTCATCACCCCTCGAGAAGATGGTGGGCAGCTACCTCTTTGAACCGCTGCAGTCCATGTGCTGTAGGTAAACCCACAATGCCCTGGGGGAAGGATTGCTAGGATTTTGACCCAACACCACTGAAGGAACGGCGATGTATTCCAAATCACGATGGGGAGGGGCACGGAGGGGAACTCGCAGGGGCTGGAGTTCCCATGTATCTGCAGCCCTTGTCCTTCTCGATGGAAGGGGCCACAGGTTTGGAAGGTGTTGGCGGAGGAGCTTTGGCAAACTCCTGCAGTGCACCGTGTAGATGATACACACTGCTGCTGGTAGTGGAGAGTGTGGATGTGACACCAGTCAAGTTACTTTGTTCAGGATGGGGGTCAAGCCTCAAGTGTTGGAGCTGTGTCCATCCAGACAAGTGGACAGTATTCGATCACACTCCCACCTTGTGCCTTGTAAACATTAGACAGGCTTTGGGGAAGTCAGGAGCCGAATTACCTGCTGTAGGATTCCCAGTTTCTGATCTGTTCGAGTAACCGCAGTCTGCAGATGGAGAGTCCAGTTCAGTTTCTGATAAAAGGTAACCCCCAGGATGTTGGTCGCAGGGGATTCTATGATAGCAACACCAGCGAAAGTCCCAAGGCAGTGGTTAGATTGTCTCCAATAGGAGAGTCATTGCCTGGCACTTGTCAGCCCAAGCCTGACCAGAATCCAGGTCTCGCTGCTTCCAGACTGCTTCAGTACCTAAGAAGTTGTGATGCTGCTGAACATCGTGCACTCATTGGCCAACGTTCCCACTTCTGACCTTACAGAAGAGAGAAGGTCAGCGATAAAGCAGCTGAAGCCGGTTGGCTCCAGGGCCTGATCCTCAGGAGGTGCTCCAGGCAGGTCCTGGAATGGAGAGGACTGACCAACAACCACAACTGGCCTCCTATGTGCCAGGGAAGTTCTCCATCCCCATTGATTCCAGTTTTGACCAGGCTCCTTGATGTCACACTCGGTCAAAGACGTCCTTGATGGGGTGCGGGTTGGTAGAGCCTTAAAAGCAGGGTCACAGGTACACAGGGTGGGGTGAAGGCAGCATTTAGTACACTTGCCTTTACGGGTCAGTGCATTTAGTCCAGGGGTCATGGTCTCCTGTTCATTGCATCAAAATTGGTGGCGTAGTGAACAACGAAGAACAACACGACCTCGAACAGATTGGCAGATGGAGTTTAATCTAGATAAGTGTAAGATGTTGCATTTTTGGAAAGGCAAACCAGGGCATGACTTACGTACTCAATGGTGACGTCCTGGGAGTGTTACCAAACTAGAGGCCTTGGGGTGCAGGTTCATTGTTCCTTGAAAGTAGAGTCGCAGTAAGATCGGATAGCAAAGGCAGAGTTTGGCCAACCTGCCTTTATTGGGCAGGATATGGAGTATAGAAGGTGGGAGGTCACGTCACAGCTGTACACTGGGATATCGGTTTTAGAAGGGGGAAGGGGAATCGGATTGAAACTTACAGAATACTGACCAAACTGGACAGAGCGGATGTCGGGGAGACGTTTCCGTTGGCAGGAGAGACTGGGACCCAAGGGCACAGCCTTAGAGTAAAGGGAAGAGCCTGTCGAACTGAGATAAGGAGAAACTTCTTCCAGCCAGAGAGTGGGGAAATCTATGGAATTCATTGCCACAGAAGGCTGGGGAGGCCAGGTCATCGGGCACATTTAAATCAGTGATAGACAAGTTCTCGATTGCCAAAGGGGATCAAAGGTTACAGAGATAAAGCAGGAAAATGGGGTCGAAAGACCATCAGCCACGATCAACTGACGCAGCAGATTCGATGGGCCGAACGGCCTAATTTCTGCTCCAACGTCTTACAATCAGGCCGCATTTTAAATGCGGTGTTCGATTCTGGTCTCCCTGCTCCAGAAAGGAGATTGCTAAACTTGGAAAGGGTACAGTAAAGACTTACAAGGATGCTGTTAGGGTTTGAGGTATGGAAGAGGCTGGGATGGCAACCTGTTTTCCCAGAGGTAAAGAGGCTGCAGGGTGACCGTATAGAGATTTATAAAGGTCACAGGGGTCATGTATAGGGTGAACAGTCAAGCACTATTGCCCAGGGTACGGTGAGGGGAAGCCAAGACTAGAGGGGTATAGGTTTGAGGTGAGAGAGGGAAAGATTAACAAGGATGTTGGAAGGTTTGAGCTTTAGGAGAAGCTGAGGGCTAACCTTCGAGAGGAGTATAGGGTCATGGATAAGGTGAAGGGTCAAGGTCTTTTCCCTCAGGACACAGTGAGGGAAGACAAAATTAGAGAGAATCCCGAGGGACAGGACGTACATGTATTTGGAAAGGCAAGGACGATTCGGGATAGTCAACATGGCTTTGTGCGTGGGAAATCACGTCTCAAACTCGATTGAGTTTTTTGAAGTAACAAAGATTGATGAGGACAGAGCAGTAGATATGATCGATATGGACTTCAGTAAGGCGTTCGACAAGGTTTCTCATGGGAGACCGGTTAGCAAGGTTAGGTCTCCTGGAACACAGGGAGAACTATCCATTCGGATACAGAACCGACTCGAAGGAAGAAGACAGAGGGTGGTGGTGGAGAGTTGTTTTCCAGACTGGAGGCCTGTGCCCATTGGAGTGCCACAAGGATCGGTGCTGGGCCCTCTACTTTTTGTCATTTACATAAAGGATTTGAATGAGAGCATAAGAGGTACAGTTAGTAAGTTTGGGGATGACCCCAAAGTTGGTGGTGTAGTGGACAGCGAAGAGGGTTCCCTCAGATCATAACAGGATCTGGACCAGATGGGCCAATGGGCTGAGAAGGGGCAGATGGAGTTTAATTCAGATCAATGTGAGGGGCTGCATTTTGGGAAAGTCAAATCTGAGCAGGACTTATCCACTTAATGGTAAGGTCCTGGGGAGTGCTGCTGAACAAAGAGACCTTGGAGCGCAGGCTCATAGCTCCTTTAAGTGGAGTCGCAGGTCGATAGGATAGTGAAAGAGTTTGTAATGCTTTCCTTTATCGGTCAGAGTATTGAGTACAGGGAGTTGGGAGGGTCATGTCGTGGCTGGACAGGACATTGGAATAGGAAGGGTTTGGAGGGATATGGGCGCAGGGGCGGTCAGGTGGGACTAGACTGGGGTTGGGATATCTGGGCTAGTACGGACAGGTTGGACCGAAGGGTCTGTTTCTGTGCTGTCCATCTCTATGACTCTAGAGGTACAGGTTCATGGTGACGGGGGGGGGGGGAAGGTTCACAAGGATATTGGAGGGTTTGAGCTGAAGGGAGAGGCTGAGGGATGACCCTATGGAGGTTAATAGGGTCATGGGGGGGGTCAGTGGCCAAGAACCAGAGGGTCAAGGGTCAAGGGTCAAACACACGCAAAGGGACAACTTTTTTCACGCGGAGAAAGTACAAAGAGCTGCCGGAGGAAGCGATACAATAAATAACACCGCGAAAAGGCAGAGTTTCCGGCCGGTTTTCACCTGTTTGCTGCTTTTTGTTTAAACTCCGCTCCGAAAAAACAACGAGTCTGTTCCCGCCGCCCAACCGCCGCCCGATTTAAACCTGATCCAAGCCCCGCCCCCCCGAGGGCGGCCGCCTCGTCCTATTGGTCCTCCGCCACATCCTTCACACGGCCACCGCTCCCATTGGCCGCCCGGCCGATCACGTGCCCCCCAGCGGCCGTTGTCCAGTCTGTTGAAGGGGGGGGGGGTCGGGGTCAGTTCCTGATGAACACATTCCCCTCACAGTTGGGCAGCAGCTGGGACACTGTCCTCTCCCTCTCTCTCTCTGTCTCTGTATCATTATACACTGGGCTGTGTACACCCTGCTGCTGAGCCCTGCTCTACACTTGACCACCGCCACTTCTCCAGGTTCCATTAGAGCCTCATCTTTTCACATCATGTTGAATTGGGGGTTTTTTTTTTGCTGCTGATCCACTGACTGGGTTCTGCCTGTATAACCCCCCCACACCCCCACCCTGCCACATATGCAGAGTCGGTGTCGATGTTTACTCCTTTTTCCCCCCTCTGACCATTCTGAGGCAGCTATCATCGCCTGTGGTTCAGCCAACTCGGCCGATTCTTTGCCCTGTCACTTTTCCTGTCGACGCTTCCTCAAATCCCCTCACTTGTCCGTCGCCCCACTGCATAGGGGCTGCTTTAGGTCCTTCCGTTGGATGTCTGTAACAACAACCATCTGTGAACAGCACTTCTTCTGGGTCTGCCAGTGGAACCGCCTGTAAATCTGCCCTAACTTTGCCGTCTCTCTGTACCCTTCCCTCACACATGGGTGGCTCTCCTTCTCCCATGTTATCAGCCATGTTAATTCCTTCATGTGTAAAAGTTATATGTGGTGCATTCAGGATTTTCTCTAACCTGGTTTGCCGCAGTGACGTCATCGTAAAGGCTGTTGAGTTCACATCGGTCACTATACTATGTGTTGTCAGTACCGTTAGTGAATGGTCCATGACTCTATGTGCTACCTTTTGGAGAATGTTTGCTACCCCTGCCACATGTCTTGTACATGGCGAGTGTCTGTCCTCTATTGGGTCAAGGGTAGCACTTGCATACATCAGCACCTGCCTGCCTCCCCCTTTTTTTTCTGAAAAAGAACACCATTTATTGTGTGTAATTTTTCAGAAATATCGAGGGAAAAATGTCTCTTTGTAATCTGGGACCGCTAAATCAGCAGCCCGCGTTAGGGCCTGTTTAAGAGAGATGAAACTTTCGTCTGCCTCCGTGGTCCACTGCAAATGGGCCGGCAAATTTCTCATGCCTTGCTCATTAACCATGGCCCTGAGAGGGAAAGTGAGCTCCCCATATGATGCAACGAATTGTCTACTGTACCCAGCCAACCCAAGAAATGAGAGCATGTCTTTTACAGTGACTGGTTTGGTATGATGCAGAATGGAGGATCTATGGGACGGAGAGAGACCTGTTCCCTTAGCGGAAATAATTCTACCCAAAAAAGACACCGTTCGTCTGCAGCATTGCAATTTAACCCGTGACACTTTGAAACCGACACTATACAGGTGAAACAGCAACGACTTTGTGGCTTCCAAACAAGAAACATGGTCGGGTGCTGCCAAAAGAATGTCATCCACATACTGGATCAATACCACCCCCTTTGGGAGCGTCAGATCCTTGAGCTGCTGTTTCAATACCTGATTAAACACCCCAGGTGACAAAATAAACCCTTGAGGGACCCTTGTATAACGTAATTGTTGGCCTTTGTAAGTAAACGGAAAGATGTCCCTCAAATGATCAGCTAGGGGCAAACAGAAGAACGCGTTGGCCAGATCAATGCACGAGAACCACTTATGGTCAGGGGTCAGCACAGACATCGCAGTGTAAGGGTTCGGGACTGGAACTGTTGGAGTAGAAACGACACAATTAATCCGTCTAAGATCATGCGCCATCCTATATTTACCTGTATTCTGCTTCCCTACAGGTAAGATAGGAGTGTTCCAGGCTGACTGGGAGGGTTCCAGCACCCCTGCTGCTAATAATCCTTCAATTGTGTCGGCGATGCCAGCGTCAGCCTCTGGTTTATGTGAATATTGTCTCTGCCAAATCGGAGTGTGGTCAATCAAGTTGAATGTGATTGGTGTGACGTATTTGCAGTGACCAATGTCCGTTGAACTTGCTGACTACAAGGTATCTGGTAGAGTATCAAGCATCGCTGCAGCCTGTGGCATTACCATCTCGATCATAATATAAGGTAACATGAAGGGGATCTGCAGGAGGAGCATAGGGGTGCAGCATCTGAACCCAGGGTCGCCATTGGATGTATAAAGACTGTATGCCGTTATTCTGCCCATTTTCGGGTTCAAGCAGTCCCCAGTATATATCTCAGGCAGCATCCAAATAGCTTCGAAATCGACGTTTCGGGCAAAAGCCCTTCATCAGGAATAAAGGCAGTGAGCCTGAAGCGTGGAGTCCCTCCTCTAGCTTATCTCTCCATGCTTCAGGCTCACCGCCTTTATTCCTGATGAAGGGCTTTTGCCCGAAACGTCGATTTCGAAGCTTCTTGGATGCTGCCTGAACTGCTGTGCTCTTCCAGCACCACTAATCCAGAATCTGGTTTCCAGCATCTGCAGTGATTGTTTTTACCCAGTATATATCTGCCCACTGTCCTTCTGCCGTTGGTGATATGTCCGGTCATAGCATCATTTGGGATCCAGAGTGAATCATTGTCATAGAACAGTTGACAGAATGGCCATTTGGAAAGGTCACTACCAGTCCGTCTGGTCTGCACAGAACCGAGACCCCACATCTCACCAGCAAATCACGTCCCATCAGATTCACGGGGCATGCAGGTGATAAAATATACCGGTGACTGAAGGTCTGTCCGGCCACTGATGTGATCAGTGGCGATGTCAAAGGCAGATTTTCGGGTTTACCCGAGAACCCTACTAACTGGACGCTAGAGGATGACCTGCTTGACCGAGGTATATCACAAGTGATGGTGGAAAATCTTGCACCCGTGTCAACCAAAAAAGACAGATTCTTGTCAATTACCCTCATTTGCATATAAGGGTCTGCCAACCCCACATGCCCCTGGGTTCTCGGGCCCCGTCAATATTCGTACCCCTGCCCTTCCGGCATAGTTTGGGGGTACTGTCCTTGCACCGGGGCTGCAGCTGCATTTGGGACTTGACAAAGCTGAACAACCTGTTGAAAAGGAGGCTGACTTGAACGGACGTACTGTCCTCGGATTAATCCCTGACCTCCCTGGGGTCCCCACAACATGGGACAAGTTCTTCTCCAATGCCCGGGTTGGCCACATTCAAAACAGGTGTTGGATGGCTGACCTCTGAATCCCCCGCGGCCCCTACCTCTACCAGGTATTCCTCCTGGAACACCCATAGGCCTGCCCCCATATTGGGGGTAGGGTGGCATCCAATCAAATGTTGGGCCTGAACTCGGCAAGTTGTTTTGTGGGGACGATCGCTGAACCATCTGATTAGTCGTCTTTTGGGAGGCCTTCTTTATATCACTAGCCTTCCTCCTAGCCTCATCGAGCTGTAACTTCAACAACTGCACTTGAGCTGACTCATTACTCTGTTTATCTTCATCCTGTTTCATCCTGTAACGCTTCATGTGGTGCGTCAAGTGTTTCTCTCACTGTTCTGTAGAACAACCTGGGATGTCAGGATTACTCTCCATTGCCTCTTTTACTTCCTTAGGCATCCCTGCCATAAACGGCATTCCTAAATAGTGTGGCCTGTAGCTGACCCGACCCTGGATGGCTCCCTGCAGTATCTGTGCACATGTCCTTACACCCAGCCAAAAAGGCAGACATATCCTCATCCTCCTTCATTGTGAAGGTGAGTGAGTGCATCACTCCCGGTGGAATCAGGAATCTCTCCCTCATTGCCCTTCCTACACAGGTATCATGCTGCGCAAATGGGTCTGAATCAGGTAATAAGGTGGTCCCCGCAGACGCTTCAATCTGCTGTATTTCCCACACACTCAATTGCTTACCCAACAATGCTCTCCAGTCACCCATAGCTAACTTGTGCCCTAGTGTATATTGGGAAAATTTAGTCATCCAGGGCTCACCTCCATGGGTGGGGGCATTTTATCCAGGATGCAGTTCATATCAGTAAATGTGAAAGGCTGATAAACATTCCCCAGATAAGAGCCTCTGTAAATCAATGGCATTTGGTGGTGCTGATACTTTATCGGTTGTTGTAATGTGTCTCTTTGAGCAGGTTGTAACTTGGTTCAGGTGGAGACTTCAGTGAAGGGCCATGTTCGGTATGCATTGTGAGTGAGCCTTTCAAAGTGACTGGAGAGGTGTTTGGATCATCGTCTGTCAGGGATTCTTCATCCTCAATATCTATACTACTTTTAGACTCCTCCCCATCCAATCTCTCTCTATCCCGTTCTTCCCTCAAATCTCTCCGTCTTCTGTCTGAGAACCCATCATCCAATAACTGACCTGAATCATGTGACCTTCCCTCCTTCTCCTTCTCAGCACTATACGGTGTCGAATGAGCCTCTGGCTCCTGTACTGCTAAACATCTCCCCTGTTTTGGCTGTTGTTTATTTCTACTCTGCGTCATCATCACCCTATTTGCCTCCTCTGCTTCCTTAACCCTCTGATCAACTTCTAATGTTAACTTTTCTACTTTTCTGATACTTTCTTCTACAGCTTCCGCCAGTCTCTGTTTTACTACGTTATACTCTCTTGTTCCTGCTTCTTGCACATCTAACACCCCTTCTTGAACATACATAAGTGGCATTTGTGTTACAGGATATGGGGGCGGTGATTGTACCACAGGCAATTTAGGATATAATGGCGCAGATGGTCCTGCCTTCTCTGTCTCCTTTGTCAATTCTATTGTAGAGATACCACCTCCTCTCTTTTGTAATGTTTCTACCACCATACAGGCTAACGTCATGTTATGCAGATGAATCCTCCTCTCTTCTTTCTCCTCACCTTCTTTTCTCCACTTTCTTCTAAGTAATATTTTTTTCTTTCCCTTTCTTTCCCTTCATATGCTCTTCTACTTCTAATTTAGCTTGCTCTTCTGCTTTTCCCAAGAACAGTGACAATTTCTTCCTCTCCTCATCCTTAGGGACTTTGCCCTGTTTCTGTAATTCCTCCCAAATCTTATCATATTTCTCCATCATTGTTTTTTGTTTGTTCCTTGCAAGCCCACTGACTAACTGACCTCTGGCTTTACCCCACTGCTGTTTTACGGGCAACATTAAATCGGAAGAACACCCTCCGTATTCTTCACACTCTTTATCAAACTCCCCTTCCATTTTATGTATTTTTGTTTTAATCCTCCCGTCCAGTAGACAGTTGGTTTAGATATAAATATAACCGAGCAACCAACCCAATTCTCTCTCACTGACACACCACCGTCTCTGTGGGGCGGGGGGGGGGGAGGGGTCTGGGGGGTGGGTTCGGGTGGGTAGGGGTAGGGGTGGGTCGGGGTAGGGGCAACGCTGTGTGATTAAACAGTGAAGGGGAGGGTAGGGATTAAATCAAAAGAGAGTTGGAGGGGGAAATAATACACTGCACTCCCTCCCTGCGGGGCCCACCTCTCCCTGAACAACTCCAGGGTGTTGGTGGACACCGCGTGCTCCTTCTCCAAGTCGGCCCTAACGACCCCCTCTACGGCCCGCTGCCTGGACCTGTTGATGGCCAGTTTGGCCAGGCCCAGGAGCAGACCCACGAGGAGGTCTTCGGACCTGCCATCCCTCCTCCGTACCGGGTGCCCGAAGATCAGGAGCGTGGGACTGAAGTGCAGCCAGAAACAGAGGAGAAGGTTTTTAAGAAAATCAAAAAGGGAGTGCAAACGCCCACACCCAATATATACATGGTCCACGGACTCCACAGCGCCACAGAACAAGCAGTTGGGCTGGGAGTCCGTGAACCACCGCAATCTGTGGTTGCAGGGGGCTGCTGCGTGCAGCACCCTCCACCCCAGATCCCCGAGATAAAGGGGGAGGACTCTCGCGTAGAGAGCCCTCCACTGGGGATCCCCACCGCCCGGTGGCAAATGGGCACGCCAAGGCGTGTCCGGACGGTGGATGAGGGAGAAGAGGTGGACGGTGTGCAGCAGCAGTCTATACAGGGCCCGCCTTTTTATATCTTTGAAAGAAACAAAATTAAAATTCCGGAGGCGGCTCAGGTTGTGGGGCACAGGCTCCCGTGGGAAGTACGGGACCTTGGGGCCAATGTGAAATTCTGTCCGGGCTATGGACTCCTGTTTATTTTTTTATTTTTTTTTGTATGTAG
Organism: Chiloscyllium punctatum; assembly: GCF_047496795.1. Lineage (NCBI taxonomy): Eukaryota > Metazoa > Chordata > Chondrichthyes > Orectolobiformes > Hemiscylliidae > Chiloscyllium > Chiloscyllium punctatum. The sequence goes on along the minus strand of NW_027310197.1, from coordinate 3,165 downwards.
GTGTGAGACACAAGGTGCACGAATTTTTATTCAATTGCCACCACCAAGAAAGTAGGAAAAACACCCGCGTGGCCAGTGACAAGTACTGCCCTTCAAACCAAAGGGCAATGCTGTGTGATCAAAAAGGTCCTGCTACATTCTTTTTTATGAAAAACACCCGAGTGGCCAGTGACAAGCACTGCCCTTCACATCAAAGGGAAATGCTGTGTGAGACTCCTGTTTATATCTGTCAGCCAGGGCTCCCTGTTGGACTAGATTAAAGGCCCCAATTAGGGAACTCATATTCTATAAGGTCCATCTGGCTGACCTCATTACAATCACTGCAGCGGGTACTTAACTGAGAAAACGACTCTGTACTAGAAACATGAATTCTGTTTCTCTCACGACACATTCCGCCAGTTGTTGTACCATAATAACAATCTTTCCCTCGGTGTTAGTAAAACCACAGAGTTGATCATCTACTTCAGGAAGAAAGGAGGAAGACCTGTCCCTATCTCTATCAATGATCAATGGAGCTGATGTGGAGAGGGTAGAGAGCGTCAACTTCCAGGAGTGACAATAACCAACAATCTGTCCTGGTCCTCCTACATAAATAGATGGTCAAGAAGGCACAACAACACCTCTTTTTCAGGTGGGTCAGGAAATTCAACATGTCCATAAGGACCATCACCAACTTTTACAGAAGCATCGTTGAAAGCATTCTATCCAGGTGCATCATGGCCTGATATGGCAATTGCTCTGCCCAGGACTGTAAGAAATTACAGAGAGTTGTGAACACAGCCTAAATGATCATGCAAGCACATCTCCCAACCATCTACACTCCTTATTGCCATGGAAAATCAGCCAACATTATCAAAGATCCTACCCACTCTGGTTGTAATCTCTTCAAAAGCTTAAACAAATGCACCAACAGATTGAAGAACAGCTTCTTGCCTGCTGTTACTAGACTGGTGAATGGGTTTCTCCAATTTCAAATCTAATATTGATCTTGCTTCTGCACACCCTTGGTGCAGCCATAACTTTGTGAGAAACAAAACTCACATATTAATAAATTTCAGTCCGAGTCAAATTCTGAAGCAGCAAATTTTATTGATACGTACTTGCAAGAACGGGTGCCTAACGAGTAAGCATCCCGATCTGAGGGTTACATTCTGTTCAGCTCTTTCTCGGTCCTCCCCTTTCACCCCATAGGCTATGCACTACAGTAAAAGTAACCAATCACAAGCTCTAGCTTCACTCCACTTTGTCTAGTTTCTCTCCGCCTCTGTTTACTTCTCCCATTACTCTCAGCCTGTCACCCCTTACTCTTGTTTATCTCATTCCTTGTACGTGACTATCCTGGCATAGTTTGCTGTCTTTGTGCGATCATCCTGCCAAACTAAATTCCATCTGATGGCCACATTCCTCCTGAGACTGGCACACTATTCTCCTGTTACTGGAACACGGTCACTCTGCCCTATTAGTCATAGATAATTCGACCTGTTTTCGCTTCTCACTGTTTAGTATTTGCATGAGCAGCCTAATTTTATAACATAAACTTTTGCAGAAGCAACACCTGTTCTCTTATTCTGCACAATTTTAACCCTATACCTTACAACTTTGTTAAACCTTTGTTCAATCACCCTCTAATCTGTATATCCTTGTATGTTATGCTCTGCCTGTGCAGCAAGCAAAACATAACTTTTCAATGTGCTTAGTTACACGTGGCAACAATAAATCAAATCGGATTCCTCAACACTTTCTGTGTTTATTTCAGATTTGGAGCACCTGCAATTCTTTGTTGACTCTGATGTTTCTGTTTGATTGGATTCTGAGGGGGGCAGGGAGTGTATTGGACGCAAAACATGAACTCTCTTCCGCACTTCTGTTTTATCTTGTTTTGGTCTTTGCTTTTAGCAGAATTCTCAAACTCCTTTCAGCATGAAACACTTTCTGGCGAACCCAGGCGGGGCTGAGATCAGGAAGAGCATTTTGTTCAGTGTCGCTGGGTCAAAATCCTGGTGCTCTCTCCCAAATGCAGGTGCCCGACATGTCCTGACACCACACAGAGAGGGTGGTGGGGGGGGGTGGTGGGGGGGGGGGAGGGGGTGGGGGTGGGGGTGGGGGGGGGAAGGGGTGGGGGGTGGGGGGGGGAAGGGGTGGGGGGTGGGGGGGAAGGGGTGGGGGGGAGGGGTAGTGGGGGTGGGGGGGGTGGGGGTGGGTGGGGGGGAAGGGGTGGGGGGTGGGGGGGAGGGGTGGGGGTTGGGGGGGGTGGGGGTGGGTGGGGGGGAAGGGGGGGTAGGGGTGGGGTGGGGTGGGTGCAGTGGTTCAAGGGCAGTGCTCCACCTTCTCCAGGGGGCAATTAGGTACAGGGCAATAAATACTGGACACAGCAGTGAACACCCCTGTCCTGTGTATTAATAAAACAACTTATTGGTAATTCCACCACATTTAGTTTTTATTTATTCTATTACAAGAGGTGACAGTGAAGGGTGAAGGGTGAAGGGTGAAGGGTGAGGGGTGAGGGGTGAGGGGGGGGGAACCATTCCATTTTAAAGTGGGGCTATCATCAGGTTACAAGCAGCAGAGGAAGGAAAAGGCAGATGGACACCGGAAGTGGGTGTGGATCGGGGAAGGGGAAGGCAGACGTGCACCGGACGTGTGTGGGGAAGGCGAAGCAAGACGGACACCGGACGTGACGTGCCACGGTGAAGACGATTGCGCCGGATACCGGAAGTGGATTGGAAGAGGGGGAGGGAGACAGACTCCGGGAGTGGGCGGGCAATGCGAGGAAGAGAGGACCCTCCGCTCACGTCCTCGATCGACTCGATTCCCCGCCTCAGGGGCATCAGGGACCGGGCGGTGGGAAAGAACAAGGGAGCCGGAGATCGGAGGGAGGTGAGAGAGGGGGAGGACACCGGAAATGGATGGAAGGGGAGGGGGGGGGGACGGTATAGGGGGCGTACACCGGATGTTGCGAACGCAGATCGTGCAGGGGCACCGGAAACTGGCAAATGGGGACAGGGAAAGGAGACGGACCACAGAAGTGGGCGGATGGGGAACCGGGAAAGGGGACAGACCACTGGAAGTGGGCGGATGGGGGGACCGGAAAAGGGGCGGACCACCGGAAGTGGGAGGATGGGGGAACCGGGAAAAGGGGCGGACCACCGGAAGTGGGCGGATGGG